>NC_039248.1:26858528-26923766 GCF_003368295.1 Carassius auratus
CTTCAGTAAAAGCTCAAGTAGATGACCTATATCAGTGTTGATTTTCAGTGTTGAATTGCAAATAGCCTGCTTTGTACAATCCACCCAGAACACTTTAGCAACCACATAGCAACACCCTAGCAAAATGATGGCAGGTTTTGCACAAAGACTGCAGTTGGTCATAAAACAGATTTCTTTTAATTGTAGTCGAGTCTCGGTGCGGCACCAATAAACACAGTAGAGTCCTCCCCAGCACTAATAAACTCTCAGTCTGTGGTGGTTCTGTGAGTAGTTCAGCTAACCCGTCACACACCGGCCACTCGTCTCTTAGCACCCCACCAGTGCCCCTCTTGTCCGTGGAATGTGGAAATCATTTCCCCTTAATTTTATAATGGAGGTGGAGGGGCGGCCTCCCTTTGGTTCAATTTTCACCAACACCGTAAAACGCAGCAGTCATAAGAACAGCGCCGACATCTGTTTTTTCCATCGCCAGGACTTTAATGATCAGGTAATAAAAGTTTCATTTGACAGAAATTACAACAGATGTTTCAGCCGATAAAGTTCAGATAGAAGCAATCTCTCCGCAGACCTCACTGACCCGACAGGCCCATCTTCACTACATACCGCCACAACAAAAGCCAAGCTTACTTACACTTTCCAAATAGTAATTTTTGCATGTTTGTTTTTTACCTTTAAAAAAAACCTGCACGCTGTGATTTGGGTTTGCACAGCTGTAACTCAAGAATGGCTTCATAAGCCTTGAAAAATATAATTGTGAAACATTTCTTAACCCAGAGTTTAAAATGCTCTTGTAATGGGGTTAAAGGAGTAGTACACACAAAGTGAAAATTTGCTTACAGTCTATTCAAATTTGGCATAACATCTCTACAGTGAATGAGTGCCATTAGAATGAGATTCCAAACAGCTGATAAAAACATTACAATAATCCACAAAGTAATCCACACCACTCCAGTCCATCAGTTAATGACATAGAAAGCGAAAAGTTTTAAATTCAAACTGTTAAGTCCATAATCCATAATATTGCTTCCTCCAGTGAAAAAGTAATCTGGTCTGAATCAGCAGAGAAATCTGCACAGATCAAACCATGTTTACAAGCAAAAACAGAAGCCTCTAGAAGCTTGCGTTCTGCAAGTGAACGTCGCTTGATTGTTCATCCCAAAGAAGCACAAAGTCACTTTTACAGACTTTTAAATTAAATGTTCCCTCCTGGTTGAATAACCTCCCCAATTCAATCCGAGCAGCTGAGTCCTTAGCCATCTTCAAGAATCATCTTAAAACACATCTCTTCCATCTTTATTTGACCCTCTAACTTTAACACTCACTATTCTAATTCTATTCTTAAAAAATATAACTACCTTTCTAATCTTTTTGTATTCTATTTTCTTTTCATTTATTATGCAATTGTGTGTGTGTGTGTAAATACCTCTAACACTAGCTTGCTCTATTCTTTTTTTATTCTATCTGTTTTCTTTTTATTTATTATATTATTTAAAATCCCATGCTACGTGTACTATGTTACGCTAACTGAGACTTGTTATAGCACTTATATATCATTGCTCTTTTTGTTGTTTTTTGATTGCTTCCACTGTCTTCATCTGTAAGGTCACTTTGGATAAAAGCGTCTGCTAAAATGAATAAATGAATAAATGTAAATATGTGGATAGATTTTGATGTGAAAGACAACAGGATGGACTTTTCATAGATATTCATTGGTGAGTAAGTGAATTAATGCAACATTTCTCCAATCTGTCCCCATAAAGAAACAAACTCATCTACATTTTGGGATGGCTGAGGCTGAGTACATATTTCTGGGTGAACTGTTCATTTAGGAAATGTATTTTCTCAGAAATCTGAGTGAAAGGTGTGTCCAAATCTTCCGGTGTGTGCAGCTTAAAAACAACGGAAGAAATGTTTCCAGGTATGTTCCGTCAAATATGCACAGATTCAACAGTGCCTTGCAGGAAGGTATTTGATACAAACAGCACTATTATCCCATGAACTAGTATTCAGTCTTGTCTTGTCGAATGATGTGAAAATGCCATTCTGGAATGAAACATTGTAAAAAAACAAGGACACCCACAACAGACACTAATGACGCAGGAAATGATTAAAATTAAAACCTTAATAATTGTCAACCTTTGATAGTCCTTCAAGTGGATTTGCTTTTCTAATAAACTTTTCTAAATCTATTTTTAACAATTAAATAATGCAATTAGAATAATATTAATATTAAAAATTATGCAAAATTTTTTTTGTTAAATATGGAGCCGTACAAAATATAAATTGTGCGCAGAATTTACTAATTTGTTCCCTCAATGTACTAAAACGTGCACATGATTACTACTTTGTAGTCACAATTCACTTATTAGTTCTCTCGTGTGCACGATATAGCAAATCGAGAGAATGAATTAGTAAATTGTGCACACAATTTATAAAACGAGGGAACGACATGCTGTGTTTGGGGCTCTGTATTTAAGCATTTAGTCTTTTTTTCACATTTTTTTGGCAACAACATTTGATTGGCACCTGTTAAAATGAACAGGCCCAGATGATTTGTAATAAAGCCGGGCCACGAGCAGTCTGAATGCTTTCCGACAGATCAGGACTGTGTGAAAGTGTGAGTGTGTGTCTTTCACAGCGCGTGTCTTCTCTTTTCCCAGCCCGGATACATTCACACATTTCATTTTGTTGTTCCCATGGCAGTCAAAAATGCACCTGACCCCGGGGCTCATGTACTGGGGGATTTTTTTTTTTAATATTTTGCTCTTAAAGGAGCAGCCGTGACTGATGCATGTTTTACTGTCTCCATTATGCTGCTGGATATTATGAAGTATCAGGCAACGTGATTAGATATGTGTGTGTGGGGCTCAGTAAAACACATCTTCTGTCACGTCTGTCCATAGATGCACAGATATCTCTGTACGCCAGTGGATGTGTGTTTTTTTATAAACAGTTTTGTCTGTTTTAAAGGAGCAGTTTACCCAAAATTGCCTTCCAGTCTTGTACAATGAAGTGTGTTCATTTCACTTCACCTTTTGTGTTCCTCATGAAGAACACTGAACCAGCTAACAGGGAACGTTTTCAGAACAATCAGGCAACGTAAAAAGAACATTAAAAGAATATTCATTCAAAGTTATCTGACTCTGCTTTTAACGGGATAGTCCACCCAAAAATTCTCTCATTAATAACTCACCCTCATGTCATTCTAAACACCTAAGACAATCTTCGGAACACAAATTAAGATATTTTTTTATGAATTCTGAGAGCTTTCTGACACTCCCATAGACAGCAATGTAATTACTACGATCAAAGTCCAAAAACATAGCAAGGACATCGGTAAAATAATCCATGTGACACCGTAACTTAATGGAAATGTTATTGTTAGTTAGAGACATTGCACAAGAGGGGGCATAAATGATGAAGAAATCTTTATTTTGTGTGTGTGTGTGGATGTATCTGTATCATACCTCGGGCAGAGGCGACTGTTAGGAAGTGAATAGAGGCTGTTCTCAATAGCTCTGTGTTTCTGTTTGTTTGTCCCAGTGTAAGCTGCGTGTAGGTAGGAGGGTCTCTGGTCTCGCTGGCCACAGGCGCTGAAGCATTGTTAACCAAACAATACACTCGCACGTCTCTGTTTAAGAGCTGCCAAACAACAGCAGCAGCAGCGCAGGCCTGCGACGGAAACCTGGATTTAAGAGCTCGCAATCTATTCTCACAAATACTGTTATTTAATACGCTAATGCAACTCCGTTTTAATTCTGGATATATGTTATGATAAATTGTTGGTGCATTTTTATGATGAACAGTTAGATCACATGGAAAGTTAAGATATAAAATGTTTTGTTATCTATTGTATTTTTATTATTTATTTTATTTATTATACATTATAATAATCAGTTTGATTTTTGATCCATTTGAAAAATGATGCCTTGTAATACAGAGTATAATGCATTTTATGATTTCATTAATAATTACATAAATGTTATGATAAACTGTTGGTGCATTTTACGCTAAACATTTGTATCGCATAGCAAAATAATTATTTATTTTTTTAATGTATAGTTAATGTAATATTTTATTCATTTTACTTTATTTTAATGTTTTTTTTCATTGGACTCAGAGGTTGTTCTTTTACTACTCCATTATGTAACATTAAATTATCAACTTATGTCATATAATATCATAATCGATTTTGAATTATCAGTTTGATTTTTTATGATTAACTCTATAATAAAATTCCTAAAAAGAACCAAAACTAGATACCTTAGACAATAAGTGTCATCTAGTAAGAGTACAGAGCTGTAATATGAATATAGAGTCATTAGATGATAAATGTTTTTAGTTTGTTGGACTCAATCTGAGTTTCAGTGCTGATCAATCACACATTGTTCCCTCAAAATAGTTTTAGCCTCTATCAATAGTGGATCTACGGTGATCTTTGGCACAGCATCCTTCTGGCGTATCAATAATCTGACTGCATTAATAGAAAGACTTGGACACTTTAAACCTTTTAACTAGTCCTGTAATTAAGTCAGCCTGATTACAGTGTCATGAATGATAGATAAGTTATTGGATTCCTATCAGCTTTGGGGAATTATTAATAATAGATCACCCATCTGGCAGCTGGAAACAGATGTAAACCTAGACTCTCATTTGTTAACAATCTCTCAGTCCTTCAATATGAATCACATCAAAGGGAGGAGAAGACACTTCTCTTATCATTCATTTCCAATCTCAGTAGCTGTGCATCCAATAAAAACATATTCTGGTGCTAATTCATCTGCCACTTACTTCTTCTGACATTTATCAATTTAATTAAGCAATCATCAGAGCTGAAAAATATACACAATTTCTCATATATTCTAAAAATAATTTTAGCATAACTTATATTATCTTTCAATTTCAGTGGGCTGAATCAGCAGTGAATCACTTTTTCTTTCTTTCTTTTTTTTTACTATCAAGATATGTGTAATAATAAAAAAAAAATATTTTGATGTATTATATATTATTTATAAATGATAAATAAGTTATTAAATTATATTATTATTATTTATTAAATTTTTATTTGTGTATTTCTGTGCTATTATAATAATATAATAATAAAAAATATGTATTTTAGTAGATGTAAGTCAGGGTCTGACCAATGTTAACACTCCCCGCTTTCTTTATAAATGACAATAAAATATAATGTTTGACTGCTCTCATTAAATCTTCTGTGTGAGGGTTGATGGCGTTTATGAGATGTGTGGTAAACCCAGGAACAAAGGGAAAATCTTAAAATAAGATAAACTTGAAAGAAATCATAAATCGGGTTGGAGATGTGTTGGTCATGGCAGTCTTGTTCTAATTACCAGTGGTTTGACACATACACACACACACACACACACACACATATAAAGTCACAGAGCGTGACTAGAGCTCTACTGGAGACGCATGCCCTGTTAAAGCTCAAAGGACAAACTGTGTTTGAACATGGAGCTCAGAAACTACACCCATGACTCTAATGTCTGAATGTACATTTTCTACATTTTCATATGAACCAATTTACCCATCATTGTATTTGTTATATACACCTTCAGACAAAAAGGTACAAATGCTGTATTTGTCCACATTTGTGCTAGCTTAACAGCACGCCAATGTCATTTGTTTCTTTTATTTTTTATTTGGGATCGTTCGTTTTTATGCAGTATCTGAAGGATGATTTGGAAAATAAAGTGAGCACTTTACTTGGCTTTGGTTCCAGTATTTTTTTTTTTTACATTCATTTTCTCCATAGGAATTACAAAACTAACAAACAAACCCATAACAAAAGGTTTTAGGACTTCAACCGAACCAATCAGCTGATCGCAATCTTAAAAAATCTTTAATTTGAATCATAATTTTCCATCCATATTTTACAATTGAATGAACTCCTCTTCCTCACAACATGTATTGTCGATGACATAATCAAATAAAAACCATGATATAATATAAAACTATTGACTTATTTATTATAAGTAGGCTATGGAAACAATAAACTAAATTTATTTATGCATGTATCCGAATCATGCTTTCTTATTTTTTATAAGTGTTTTTTCTTTTTTTTTTTTTATTAATCAACTATAATTATTAAGTGAATTAATAGCTAGAACAATAACACATATCTGCCATAATTTGGCATGAAATAAATGTATTGATTTAAAATATTTAGATATTTGTACTGTAAATAAAGTCAAAAATACTGAGCAAGACGTTTTTTAATTTTTTAATTTTTATTTTTTGCCCTGTGCATTGGGAATTTGGTGATTCCGACGTTTTTTTGTTATTTAAGTTGAAATAAATTGACTTGTGTCTTTTGCATAAGTGTATATCATCATTTAACAACCTCCGAGCTCTTGGTTGAGTTATTTATGGAGACAATGAATGGAAGTTTCACTTTGGGAACTCTGTCATGCTCTACATACAGACAAAAGAATTTATAATGCAAACTGCAGGTGAAAGTGAGGAGAAAGAAAGTACCTGACACAGGTTCTCATGGTGTGCAGGCGTTGAGAAGCCTCAGTGGGAGGAGTTTTCACATAGGTTTGAGTGACAAGCAAAGGCCAGAGAGAGAGAGGGGCAGGGTTTGGGAAATCTTCAGCCTAGAGCCAGTTGGCGAACAGGAGAGGAAATGCACAGAATGTCTTTTTCTTGTTTTGTTCTCACACCTCTGTCTTCTCTCGTGACCCCGGGCGTAGAGAAGCGTCGAACACCCCCTCACCTGCCCTGCCCTTCCTTGTGTGTGAGAACAAAAATAGTCTACGGTCTCTGTCTTTCCCCCTTCCTTGAGTTTCTCTCAGACTCGTGCCAAAACCACCTGAGGCGTGCTTCTTTATAAGACACTGTCAGAAATCAACTTACTCCCCTGACTCTCTCCAAGCCGCTTTTAAGATCAATATTAATGCTTTAAGCTAATGACCTCCATGTGACCTTTCACCCCAACTGACCCACGGTTCTGACATATTCACTAGTATTGACAACATTAGATTTGAACCCAAAACTATAAGCTGCATATATATTATAGCCATTATATGTGCTTTCCAACATGAAGGCGGTCCCAAATTTATTTATTTTTTTTCATGGACAAAACAAAACAGAATAAAAATTAGCAAGATAAAAAAAAGAATAATAAAGCTATTCCATGGTGGAAACAAGCTAGTATACTTCTGATTAAAACCAGATGAATTCTATGGCAATATTGCATGTAGTGTTAATAATGATCATTCATTTCATTCCATTCAAAGATATTCCAATTCAAGTTTATATTTAAATAAAATAGTTTAATTAAAAATATCTAAAATAGCAATGAATAAATGTAAAAAAAATATATATTATAATAAATCACAACCCACTATTTTTGTGTGCTATGTATTTTAGATATAATTTATATACTGTTGTAGTTTTTAATATTGTGGATTTTTATATTTTCACTATTCATTTAAATTTTTGTCATTTCTATTAGTTGTTTTATATTACTGTTTAGCTTTCATTTTAATTTTGTTTCTAGTTTTTAGCAATGCAATTGATTTTAGTCATTTTAGTAATTCAACTTTACATTTTTATTTCAGGCCACATGCACAGGCACTTTTTTGATTTGTCTTTTGTTTTTACATTCTTAATATACATTTTGTTATTATTTGAAGTTTTTCATCGAATATATGTTTATTTCAGTGATTAAAAATTATTTTAATAGTTTTATTTTAGTTAACAGCAACAGTAACACTGCTGCATATTGTAACTACTGCAAATAATTACAAGTTCCCTACTTAGGATGCCCCCTTAGAAGGTACAACAGCTGTCTATATATAGTAAAAATCATTTTCTTAACTAGTATTTTTCATGTTTCCCACTGAAAACGTTACCACAGCAGACATTTTCATTCTGATGAGCTCACACAGAGAGTGAGTGCCCTTGCCTTTCTGGCTTCACAGTGAATTTAATTTCCTCAAAGACGGCTTATTTTCATATTTTGCTCCAGACATAACAATAAGTTGTTACTGTATGAGTTCAATCAGGTCCAAACCATCAAAACAACTTTTAATTGTCTGCCAGACGAAGCGGCTGGTGGACGCAGTCTGACCGACCTCTCGACCACAGTTCACAGCTAGTAAAGCTTTGTTTTCCAGAGTGTTTGCAGAGTTTGATGAACTCCAATGAGACCAGTGTTTTTTATCCTCCTCCAAAATGAGCAAAAGTCTGAGACAGTGCAGAGATGATGTGGATTTAAGAAAGAATGAAAGACAGAAAAACAGAGATTTCAGGGTGGAGTGTTATCATCTCAGTGGAGATGTTTATTCACCTACGACCCCTGAGCAGTTCAAGCCCTGAGATGGAGAAAGACTTGAATTCTGGGTGGTTATTGAACAAAACAAAAGGTTTTTGATGTTTACTATCCTTTGGACTCATGCAGATAGAACTGAACAATCTTTCACTGCACACTTCATTCCCAGTGCACTTTTTACTGTCCATTGCCCCCCAAAACAGTATTTTTGAGCATTTTCGTTTTAGTTGTGGTTGATGTTAACTAGTTCTGCTGTTCTCCTCCTCCTCCTCCTCCTCGGGTGACTATCATTATGTCCGGAAAGAAAACTTTGGGGAATTTCCCCATTGTTATATTGTCATACACAGAATACTGGCAGTGTCCCAAACACACAAAATATGTTTTACAACACGAGCGACTGGGAAAATACCCACAGGAAAGAACAATCGCACATGAAATTCTGTAAGATCGCAGACATTTCATCAAGACGGCAATGAAATTCAATGGAGAACAAATGGAGACTTATGAGGAAATGTCTCGTATGTATCTCCTTTAAAGTTTCAGATCTCAACAATGTGCTCAGATTTGTCAAAATCCCAAATTCTGCAATAACAGTTAGAGATCTCAATATGATATTCATAAATCTTCTTTTCATTGCTCTCTCACTTTTCATCCTCAATAATGCAGAATTGTGGCTCATCGTGAGAAAAATCTGCGGTCGAAGTCAAGTGAAAAGGTCTGTCAGTCTGGTTTAGGTCTGTTATATTGTGTTACAATGTTTTCCACGTTTAAATGTTCCTGTCAATCACAGCAGCTGTACGTCGCGTGAAACGTTCAGCTTTACATGTCACTGTCAAAACAACTTATTGTCAGACAAGACCAACAGAAACATCAGACTTCTTATCGTGCCTTTTTTTTCTGTAACAACATTTAAACGTCCTTAAAACAAGATCAGCTTACTTGAACTACATGAGAGATAGAGAACTTACAGAATCCTGTCATCAGTTACTCACCCTCATGTTGATCTAAACCGGTATGACTTTCTTTCTTCTGTGGAAAGTCAGTGGGCGCCATTGTTGTTTCATTGTATGAGCACTCTTGACTGATTTTGTGAGTGAATATACAAAAACAAGGTTTGTGCTTCCCTAGCAAAAAATGTCACAGTGATACCATGTTTTTGGAGATGTACCATGACAATTGCAATAATTTTTTATGTAAATGTGATTATTTCTAGACATGTACTATGGTACCATGTATCCTAAAATAGGCTACCCTGCACCACAATAAGGGTCAATTTTTTTTAAATTGAGTTTTATACATCATTTGAAAGCTGAATAAATAGCTTTCCATTGATGTATGGTTTGTTAGAATAGGACAATATTTGGCTGAGATACAACCATTTGAAAATATCTGAAAAAAATAAATAAAAATAAAATCTAAATACCTTTAAAGTTGTCCAAATGAAGTTCTTAGCAATGCATGTAACTAATCAAAAATTAAGTTTTGATATAATTATGTTATAAAATGTACCAAATGCATTCATGGAACTTTCGTCATTATATCCTAATGATTTTTCCAATATATTTTTGGCTTCTGATACAAATACAGTATATCCCTGCGACTGGTTTTGTGGTCCAGGGTCACTTATTACGGCATAGGGCTGTCAATAGATTACAGTTTTTAATCGCGATTAATCGTGACTAATAATGCAATTTCAGTGATTCAGTAATTTGTGTTAATTGTGTAAAATTATTTTAACTCATTAATATTTTTTTTTATTAATCTCTTAACTTTGACAGCCTATATATGTTATTGTAATACTGTAATACTTTCATTTGTTTTTTATTAGTATACAATAATACTTTTACACACAATAATTCCAATAAAGTACTTAAATATAATAATAATAATTGTAGTAATAAAGTATCATGTTTTAGATCAAAGTGGTTTCATGTGATTTTGTTCTTCGTTTAAATGCATCTTTCTATAAGAATATTCATTTATTTAACAAGAAAAAACACCTGTCACACCACAGACTGATGATTTCTGATGATTTGACTTCCTCTTGAAAAAAAAAAAAAAAAAACCGAATAAACAGAAAAGGCAAACAAGAGCGTGGTAAAAGGCATCACTTCCACAAACACAAAAATGAAGACTGACAGGATGAGGAAGAGACCAGAGGGGATGAAGAAAAATATCAGAACGGCATTTGGCAAAGCAGCTCTTAAGTAAAGCAAACACGGTCCGTCTGAGCAGAACCAGCTGTGGAGAGCGAGCGCTGGCATCTGGAGCAGAATAAAACGCCACGTAATAGTAATAATAACCGGCAGGGTCTTCCATAAAGCCGGTAGTAAGGAGCTCCAGAGCCTGCCAGGCGGCCCATGTCACCACCCTGACACAGGGGATGATGGGATGAACCGAACGTCCCCCGGTTCTGCCAAACGCATCGTTTGGGTAAAGTTGCCATGTTGGTTTTGGCGCAGTGCCATTGAAGTCAGCGCCTCGGCGCTCCGCAATCTGGGCACAGGACTCCCGTATGGCACGGAAAAGCTCGCTCGCTCCATCACGGTGAGCGCCAAACCACGGCTGCTTCTCTGCCTCTTGCTTCAGGGCTGTTATTTTCCCGTTTATCCTCCTTACTCTTCACCTTCACCGCTCACCTCCATTTGTTCTCTCTCCCTCAGATGTAAAATTCTCTAAATTCAGACTGAAATATGCCCAGATAACAAGATTATTTAATCTCATATACAAGTCTACCATGGTAACTGTGGTTTCCAGCAGAATAGCTGTTACTGTTCAACCATAATAAATACATTTGCGATTTCTTTCACTGTGTAAGAGGCTTCCAGAATCTTTGTGGAAATTACAGTGTGTTCAACTTTGTACAATTTTAAAAGATCTTTCCAAAAAGTACTACAGCAGTACCATGGTATAGTGATGTATCGAATGATCATACTACGATATTTCTAAATATACAGTGGTTTTTACATGTTTTCATATGGTACTGCACATAATGGTACATACACACAGCACTTTGAAAGATATGTAATTTATGACATGTATTGTATTGGAGTGCTATGGTACATGTATTTCAATACCACAGTAAAATACCATGGTATGACCATGTCTGACATCTGATATCTTTACTATACTGTAATATCAAGTACCATGGTACCTGTTGAGGTATTTTGGACTATGGTACTGGCGTGCTATAATTGGAAGTGTAAGTATACAAATGATATACATATATTTCAGAGTGCCATAGTATGTGACCATCAAAATGATGGTGCATGATCAATGACTGTGTAATTTTTGTTTAGGTAGTAAATTGATCTTACATTGCAGTTAATTTGTCAATTGACTCATATAAACCTCTGAAGCCAAGTCCACGCTGAACATCTTGGGTCCCTCGTCCAAGACACGGGAAGGAGGTTAATTGTCACTTTGTTCATATATTGACACTGCAGAGGGGAGGAGGAAAGAAAAACATGTTGTTGGTGGTGAACAGTGCTAATACATTTATATGATGAATAAATAACAGTGGTTTTGGTGCGTTTCAGCTCTTCTCAGTGCCTCAAAGTGTCTGTCTGTCTGCCATGATGGGCCTCACGCCAGAGGCCTCCACTCGTCTGAATGAGAATGAAAACAAACAGAGAGAGACATCAGACTCATAACTCATCATCATCAGAACAATCTGACTGTAATAAAGCACCCTTCTCTGAATGAATGTCAGGAAAAGACAAAGAGAAAGGAAGATGACACAATGACTAAAAGATAAAAGAGAAGTGTGAAAACATAGATAGACTGCACAGAAACACCAAATAATGTGAGTCTTGAAACCGATGATTAAAAATTTATTTTTAAATGATTTTACAGTATATTTAATATTGATGTTTAATTACAGTTCATAATGACCACGAAAGTCAACATGATCCCATGAAGGTAATCTGTATTTCTTTGGCTCTATGTTGCACAGCACATGTATGATTTGTGTTTTTCTGAAACCAACAGTCAGGATGAAAGTGATGACGGTGTAATGTATCCGCCTCGTTCTGCTCTGCTTATAATAAATGTTATTTCTCTGGGGATGGAAAGAATGTCCTCGGACACTCCAGATTTGTTTCTGTTCCTAAATCTCACAGCTCTGTTTGCTCTTAAGGATTGTTTTAAGTTTTTAAGTAGGGAACAGATTTGTAAACACTTTCTTAGGAAGAGAAGGTGTTGCTGGTTAACACCCATTTTGCAGCCCCGGGGTAACGAGAGGCACAGGGTCCATAATGTATAGTTATATAACAATAGTTTTGCTCGAGGTTACAGCAACAGAAAGTCCATGTACTTATTCCTAAATAATGGATGCAAACACCTTTAGGATAATTCTAACAAAAAAAAAAAAACAGTTAGGTATACTGTAGGTATATATATATAATTATTATTATTTATTTTTTTCACATAGGAAATGTGCAATGACTTTTATTATAATATCCAAAATAATTGCATTATCTTATATGGTGATAAGTCTCTCTCATGCACGCCATCATGTGTGGCTTGTGCTTAACTCATATGTGCCCTTAATAAAGCCCATAAATGCCTTGATTTGGAACCCCAGAGCAGCAGGTCATGATGTAAGTATTTGTAACGCCGCCGAAGTGCCTCACTCTGCTGGAAACACATTCATGTGGAGTTGATTAAACTTGTGCTCCTCTTTGCCCTCAACTGGGCTTGAGTATGATTCAGGCTCTGAAATTCACCTTGATCCCCGGGGCAGTGTGATTGACAGGTTGGGGTTGTGTGGTGGGATTAAGGGGTGGGCGGGTCAGGAGGGGGAGGTGGGATTAGGAGTGGTGAGCTTCATTAACCCGATTGTTTACACAAGCAGATCCCAAGCAATGAGAGCTTTTCCTTCCCACAAGATTCCCCTTCAAAACCCCTGCCATTGTCCCGTCCAGGACTCGTCTGCTGTCCCATGTTCTAGTGTGGATGAGTATTTAATACAGGGACCAATGCAGTATTATTCATTCATTAGATTTCACGTCAATGTGACAAGACTTTAATAAAATTGGGAGAATTCAGCTACATGGCCAATGCAAGAAAAGTACCCATTTTAGATTTTCAGATTATTTTTTACAAAGAGAATAACACTTATTACCATTTTGTGGTGTCCAAAACCATGCTATTTAAAACAAATTATGGTAATTTTATTGTATTGTAATTATTTCTCCTTGAGCGCCTTGTGTAAAATGTTTGTTTTCTGTGAACATTATTAATAATAAATATTTTAAAATATAATAAAGTATAGTAAATTGATTAATTTATTGTGTTTAATGCGATAACTTTAACACATTCATTAATGTATTTAACTCATTTTCCCAATTCAACATATCAGTTCTGTGATTTTTACTAATAAATTGCATTGAAACATGTACACTGTGCAAATACAAATAGCATCATATAGGCAGTTCATGGTGAAGATAGGTGCTAAAAATTATGTAACATTAAGCAAAAGTATTTGAATGTTAAAAGGTCCTAAATGTGTACATTACAGGCCGCTTTATTAGCACAAACCTATCCACACCTCCTCACAGACATCTAGGGCCTCTTTATATGTCAGTGAAAGGGGTAAGGAGAGATGAAGACAGCAATAAATAGAGCCCCATCAACCCGTCTCGGACTTCAAACGCACTGATTCACTCTTTAAATGGGTCCAGCACAGAGCCCTGGGGTCCTCCTGAGCCCTAAAAACAACACTGGGAGCTATTTACACTCCGTCATACAGAAAGAGAAAGAAAGAAAGAGAGACAGTGCATGTATGTGTTTGCTCTCTTGCTAAATAGGCTTTATCTGAGAGCATGGAAGATTCCAGTGGTGCTGCTATCACCTCTCAAGTGGCTCTTTTGTTTAGGCACTGCAGGGCTGTTGTTTTCTTATTGCAATGAAGTGGAAAAGTAAATTAGTCTTCCCTCCTGGCTGAAGGAGCGGTGTGAATGGTGTGTGTCGACAGGCAGGGTATTGGACAGATTTGGATGGGCTAATGGGCCGATTTGCTGTCTCTTTGGCAGGAGTTGATGCATACTGTCAGCCCTTATTGAGATGTGCTCGGCTTCAAAGAGCTGCATGGCACTGATGCAAGGAGGCACTAAATGTTTAATGCATCCTCCTCCTGGTGTTTTTTTGTTAATGTGTGTGTGTATGCACTATATTCCTATGTGTGTTTAACATGTATCTGTTTGAGAAACCTTATATACTTAAATGTTTGTGCGTGCATGTGTACATAGTACAGCAATCCCTAAAGAGACTAAATATTTAATGCATCCGATTCTGGATACCTTTTGTGTTAGTATGCATATGTATGCATTTCATTGACTTGTATATTTGACGTGTCAATTTCAGCAACTTTGCAGATGTTTGTCCATGTGTGCATGTTTACGTGCAGCCATGCATGGAGGCACTAAATGTTTAATGCACCCTCGTTCAGGTGCTTTTTGTGTTAGTGTGTTTATGTATGAGCTATATTGACTTGTATTTTTGACGTATCAGTTTGAGCAACTATGCATACTTTAATGTTTGTACATGCATGCATGAGATTTAATAATGCTTTTTAATAATGATTTTTAATAATGCTTAATAATGTGTCTGTTAATGAGTTATATTGTATATTTGACACATCAATTTCGCATGCTTAAATGTCTGTACATGCATGCATGTGTAAATGCAGCAATGCATGGAGACATTAATGTTTATTGCTTCCTGTGCAGGTGCTTTTTGTGTTAGTGTACTTTATTGTCTTGAACAGTTTAAGAGAAATGTGGCAGTTTGAGCAACGTTGCATGCTTAAATACTTGTGCGTGCATGCATGTGTTAATGCAGCAATGCATGACTGACATGCAAGTCTCATTTCACAACCTCACTATGTAACAGGTTTTTTAAGATCTCATCTAATTCTCAACAGCAGACCAAATCTCAGAGATCTCGGCAGATCCCAGTCCTCTTGGAATGTGGAATTCCAGACAGGAAAGAGGGATGGTGGAAGAGAAAAAACTGCTTTAGGGACATCTGGTGCTGATTTTGCCGGGGTGCTGCGGACACGGCCGGGCGGGCGTGTTTTGACTGGAATACCAGGAGGAAGTTGCCGTTGTTTGTTTTTGAATAAGTGAGGTCATTAATCGATGGATGTGAGAGAAGAAGTCTCGATGCCAACTGAAAGAACGTAGCAGCTCAAACTGGGGTTGACACCCTTGGAAGGTGGAATGCCAAAAACAGGGTACCCTCGTCCACAATCAGATGAAAAATAAAACCCCTTGAGCTCAGCTAGTGAACACACATCACAGGCCATGAGGATGATGGTCTGCTGGCAAATGCTCTTCATGCAACACTGAAAACAGGCTGGCTGCCATCAGCGTGTGCCGTCTGATGAACCTCACAGATGTTTACAGAAATGAAAAAGCAAAACTGACCTTCTTTACTTTCTTAATAAATTCATAAGTGCAAATTATTTTTTTTAAATCCAAGAAATCATGTTCTTTCAAATAAATATTCAATGTTCTCCATCTAAACTGCTTAATAACATTTAGTAATAATGTAGCTGATAGCTTTTCACTCTCTAATTAAATACCGATGGATAAAATCTAATTCCCAGTGGAAGAACATCATATCACACTTAATGCTTTGTACTGATTCCGTGAAATATAATACATCACTTAAAATGTACTGATATTTAATTTAAAAAGTTTATTTAATAAACCTAAATTCATAAATAAATATAAAATATATATCATAATATATATCATATGTGACCCTAGACCACAAAACTGAATGAATAAGCTCTCCATTGATGCATGGTTTGTTAGGAGGACAGTATTTGGCCAATTTGATACAATTATTTGAAAATCTGGAATCTGTGCAAAAAAAATTCTAAATATTGAGAAAAGCACCGTTTAAAGTTGTCCAAATGAAGTTCGTAGCAATGCTTATTACTAACCAAAAATAAAGTTTTAATATATTTAAAGTAGGAAATTTACGAAAACTCTTCATGAAACATGATGTCCTATCAATATCGTAATGATTTTGGAATAAAAGTACCCTTACAATGTATTTTTGGCAATAAATACATATACCCGTGCTACTTAAAACTGTTTTTTTAGTCTAGGATCACATTATGAATATACAAAAAAAAAAATATATAGATTTAATAATACTAAAACACTTAACTGGTTTGCAAATGTTTTTTATGTTAATTCTGTGAAATATTTTAAGGATAATTTCTAGTAAAATGCAGTGATAAAATGGCCCTGTCATGAAGTGAGTGTTTGGTTTTGTTGACATTCATGGCTTTGGAGGGAAATAATCTAATAGCGGTGTTTGTTGTTGTTGTTGTTTTGCTCATGCTGTCTGTTGTTTTAGCATTCTATTGACTAAAGGAATTATGCAAATCAGGTGACAGTGCAAACACACCCACAAAATTAGTGCTGAATGCAGATAACATGACACAGTTACTCATCTTACAGACCGGCTCGCTTCTCTTCCATTTGATCTTCTTTTGCTAAACTGTTGATGTGATGATAGAAACAGAAATAGGAAACTGAGGTGGCCTGAATGTGTTTAATACATAAGGGCAGTCAATTAGTTTAATTTACATAGAAGATAATTGCAATTTTAGTTTGTTGGATTCCTTGTTTGTATGTTGTTTTCCAGAAAAGAATCTGCTTAATGAATTAATGCAAAAGTAAGGAATTATAATTTAGGACATTAATGACATAAATACTCACTGTGCTATATCAGCACAGAAGAAACTAATTTAGTGGGTGATAAGTGAATAAAGTGCATGTTTTCGCACTTAAAATAAAGCATTTAGTGAGTTTGATTAATTACAAATTTTGAACTCACTTCTCTTATTAGTATGTAATCATTCATTTTAATTTTTTTATATATAATTTTTTATACTATATATATATATATATATATATATATATATATATATATATATATATATATATATATATATATATATATATATATATATATATTTATATTAGGGGTGTAACGGTTCACAAAATTCACGGTTCGGTTCGATACGATACACTGATGTCACGGTTCGGTTCGGTTCGGTTCGATACGTTTTAGATACAGCAAAATGTAAAAACATCTCAACTTTTCAGAATGCCGCAAGCGCACCGCGGGTCATGTGACAAGAACCAACCAATCAGCTTCATCCTTTCCCGTAACAACGTTGAGAGCTCAGCCAAGATGAAGGAACAGCTGATCATAGTTGTATATGGATTGCAATTTTGAAATAAATTCAGTAGCAGAGCTACTGCAAGCGATTTTTAGAGCTGCAAATCCATTTATCCTTCGCTGAAATTTCCGCGTCTCATGGAGAGAGCACGTCATTGTTGCTTAGCAAAGACAGACGCCTCATGAGCGCTTCTGCCCGAGCGCTTTGGAAAGGAGGAGAAAGACGCGCTTAGCGTTTTCCATGCGTTTTTAGGCACGATATGTGAACGGCCCCTAAGGCGCTCGCTCACTCAGCACGCGCTGAAGGCTCGTTGCAAAATGTCTAATGCATTTAACAGACCAGAAATATAAGATCTGGTGTTTGGGTTGGATTCCCTGTAAGCTATAGTGTCTAAATGCTGCAGGGATAGTTTGCTGCGTGCATGTTTCTCCTTTTTTTTCGTCTTTTCCCAGATAGTACTGACGCATATATCCCAGATATTCCCGCTGTTTTTTTTTTTGTTTTTTTTTTGTAATCCCGCTGGTGTACCCTGTCATGTTGCAGATGCGACATACCGTTGTTTATTTATCCACCACTCTCTTGCCATCACCATTATAGCTTAAAGGGAATCCAAAGTGCACCCAAACACCAGACCTGTTGGTTATTGGAGGATCTTCTCATTTCTAGTCTGTTAAACGCATTGGCTATTTTGCAACGAGCCTTCAGCGCGTACTGAGTGAGCGAGCGCCTGCTGAGTAGCCTAACATAAACATATAAGATGGTGTTTTTTTCTTCTTCGGGAGTGTCAGGGGCGTTGCCTGTTACGTTGTTTGGGTTATTGGGCTACCTTGTTGAACGCATATCATTATATTTCTTTCTCTCTCTCTTTTTTTTTTTTTCAAATATAATTAATTACTCCAACGAACCGTTCGGTATACATAATGCGTACCGCGTACCGAACCGAAAGCGTCGTACCGAACGGTTCAATACGAATACGCGTATCGTTACACCCCTAATATATATATATATATATATATATATATATATATATATATATATATATATATATATATATATATATATATATATATATATATATATATAGCACATGCTATTTAACTATGTAACTGCATTAATGCATTTCATTCTATAATCACCCATGAACATTTGAAAATTGATGCTACCAAAATCTGCTTTTTAGCACCTTGTTTTATTTGTCTTAGGGCGATCAGTGAATAAAATGCATGCATTTGCACTTAAATAGCATGTGCTAAAATGTTTATTGAATTTGCATATTTTTGTTTGATTAATTACATATTTTGAACTCACTACAAGTTGTATCTTCATCTCAGAAGCTTGTTTCTGCATCACGTCGCTCTGAAAGCATGGCACAGCCATGATGCCCTGAGAGCCTGAACACACATAAACCACAAACCCAAGACGACTGCCAAAGCAAATGAACTGCAAAGCCTGTTTGGAGAGAGAGACGGGCGGCAAATAGGCTCTCCGAAATCAAGGCCATCAAACCTTTCAAAATAATAATTTTGCATGCTGTCTAGTTCCGCAGACCTCTTCATTGTTCCACCATGACATCTTCTCTGTCGAGCGGCTGGACGGCAGCGGTGTGATGGTGGGCATGAAACCCCATATGCTGGCGTTCCTCCTCCAGGGCACACGGCGAGAGCTGAGGCTAATTGGTAAAGACAGATGTTTGATTTAGTGAGGTGTCCGCTGTGCTGCACTCGCTGCAGTGATGTGTTTGCTTGCTGTGTTCTTTGAGTTTGGCTGTAGTTTATGGTTACTGTGCATTCAAGTAAATGGAGAATGTGTGCTGGCGAAGAGCACGAGAGGAAGAGTCAAAGAAATAAAAAGAGTGTTTGCCGTGCAAGATTTGACCACAGTGATTAGGTGGTTCCTTACTGGCCCAAGTCAACAGATCCCTCCTTCCAGGTTTTTATATTCAGAGACTTCCCTCAATGTTAGTATAATATCTTAAAAATAAAGGTTCTTTATTGGCATTGATGGTTTTGTGAAGAACCTTTAACATCCATGGAATTTTTTCCATTAATCCTGTGTTCCTGTAGCTCAAGTGGTAGAGCATTGTGTTATAAAGCGTTGTATCAAGGTTGGGGGTTCGATTCCCCGGGAACTTATGGTAGGTAAAAATTGATAGCCTGAATGCACTGTAGGTCGCTTTGGATAAAAGCGTCTGCTAAATGCATAAATTTGATTTAATTTTTAATTTTAATCAAAAGGTTCTTTATAGTGGAAAAATGTCTGTTCTTCCCACTAAGGCACTGTTTTCACTAGTGCACTTTCATTTTAAAATGGCGTTTTAAAATGAAAACAATCCTCGTCTACACTGGCGTTTCACTGCATTTCATAAATGATCTCCATCTACAAAAATGGTTCTTTTATGAAACGAAGAATATTATTTATACATCATTCATGAAATGTTTTAGTAAGACATTCATCCAACATTTTTTAAATGTCACTAGTTGTTTCAGAACATTTCAGGGTAACGTTCCCATAATGTACAAATTAAATGGAATGCTCCCTTAATGTTTATATAACCAAAAACAAAACAAAACAACAACAAATATTGTGGAATAGGCCACCTTGTTGGCAAAGGCTATTTACATTGACTCATTTTGATGCAAATGACTCGAGTTTAAATACACCTTTTGCCAAGCTTTTTCCCTTTCTTTTCTAATCTCCTATCACACGAAATGTCAGGAAGTCTCAAATCAAAGGAAATATTCAAAAAGTTGAAAATAATGTATTGGGTACATTTGGGAAGGTGTAGGGAGGGCTTGCATTGTCCCAATAAAGTGACATCCATTTACTAATTTGAATTAAAATGATCATTTACACTCAATAATTAATTATTGCATACTGTTTTATAATGTGCTACAATACTGAGGTGCAAACAATTTACTATTTGCAATAAGTAGTATAGATAATAGTATGAGTGTAAATAGAAACTATAGCTTTTTGCACTTAATGTAAATAGCATCTATTGCTATGAAAATATGCTATTTTCACTTAGTGTAAATAGTCTTTAACACTATCGCCAAAAGAAAATAAAAAAATAAAAAAAAGGATGTTTTGAACATATAGAGAACATTCAGGAATAATAATATTTTTGCTAGCTTTTGTTATTTCCCCGTTTGTAAATGTGAAGCTTCCTTGAAACAGTATATGTGTTGTGCTGTATAAATAAATGTGACAAGCGGCATTATTCATGTCTGTAGCACAACAAAGTTTAAAGCAGATCAGCACTAAACCTGCATGGAAACACTACTAGAAATGCAATAAAAGTATTGAAAAAATGTATTGGGTAAAAAAAAAAAAACTTCTTGGCTTGTCTTGCAGGGTTTGCTGATGAATGAGGATCTCCAGGGGAAGATAGAGCTGGCGAGGTGAAGAGACAGATGCCTCTGAAGGCTTTTTAGCACAGAGGGAGGACGCAGAGCGCAGATCAACTCACCTTCATCATCATCATCATCATCCCCACAGTCTACCAGAGCAACTTCTGCTGGAGTTTCTGCAGATCCGTGAAGCAGCTCCTGCAGAGCTGTGAGCTCAAGCTAAACCTGCACAATAATGACAGAAATTGTCATTGCAAAAATTTTTTTTTTTTTTTTTTTTTTTTTTTTTACATGAATTCATCAAGTTCTTTGGTTCAAAGCAAATCAAATTCAGTCAAATTAATACAATTTGATTTAGTTAAATTTTTTCTCAGAAAACGTGACAAACGTGACTCATTTAGTGTGATATTTCACACACGTGGGATCATAGCAATGGATCACTGAGAAAGAATGTCCTCTTAAAGGGAAATAGAAACACAAGGAAACATCCCCAGATCTTCAGAAGGGAGAAGGAACTGTGTGTGTGTGTGTGTGTGTGTGTGTTCCTGAGTGAATAATGACGTGTGTGGTAACATGACATTCATGATTTGCGAATCACTTCACACTTATGGCCCATTAAAGCTCTGAAATATGTTGGACTGCTGTAGCTGCGTTTGACTGGCAGGACTAAACACTGTTGATTTCGTAGCAGCCCACAGACAATTTATATCACTTTCTGACAACCCACTAGTCACTGCTTGAGTTTGTTTGATTATTGTTCTGTTGTTTATTTTATTATTATGTTGTTATTTTCTTTTTTACTGATATTTTCTAGTGGATTCAGGGAGGTCCTGAAATTGAATTTTATTAATATTTTCCCTTAAATGTGTCAGGGTTAACACCCAATGCAGTAATATGTTTACTTTTATTCCAGACTTCATTAGTTTATTTGATTTAATTTTGTTTTATTTTATTTTATTGTAATGCAATACTTAAGGCTGACTTTCTGTGATGAATTCATATTTTAGTAGGTAATATTTTGTTGTTTGAGAGTGAATCCTGGGAGGTCCTGAAATTGAATTAGCTGCCGTCTATGTTTTTCCTTATTTTTGTTCCCTGAAATATGTCAGCGTTAACACCCAGAGCAGTAATTCTTTTTTTCAAAACCTTAAGTTTGAATTAGATACTATTCCTGCATGATAAGCAGGACTAAATAAAATAATAAATGCTATTTTTATTTATTTTATTCTTCTTAGATTAGGATTGAATTTGATGCTGTTACTGGATACAAAGGCTACAATCAATCAATCAAGAAATCATTTCTATTTAAATAAATGCAACAAGAAAAAGTATTTGTATTATTTAGCTAAAAATAGGTATCTCTGCTGCTTGAAGGAAATGTCTGTATTATCTGTCAGCTGCTCTAATATCTTTCCTCTCCTCTCCAGCAGCTCTTCTTATCTGCTGTAATGAAGCCGTCCGTGGGGCAAGCGAGCACAGGCCTGACCTCCAGCGATCCCTTCTCACCTCATCAAACTTTCACTCATCTGGAGCAACAGCTGCCTCTGGCCAGCACAGGTGAACTGCTAAAATCAGCTTTATCAGACTGATGACTAACCAGCCAAGATGAATGGTGTGGGAAAGTGAGAAGATGTGACATTTATAGGCTCAAAGGCCCAGGCGCTCTAAAAAGAAAACAGAAAGAGGAGGAGGAGGGTTGAGTGGAGGGCAAATAGGAAAAACCTGAGCAGATCGTGAATGTGGGAGCAATAAAATGTGAGTTGCACTGTGAATCTGAACTGATGTGATGTCCACCTTGTGGCTGTTTTAAAAAGATTGCTTAGAGGTTGTTGTTTTCTTAATGGCTTAATTAAACTTTGTCTGAAAAGTTATGAAACAAAAGTCAGAAAAAATATTTGTAGAATAAAACCGAGTCAGTAGTTCTCACAGAGTAAGAAAATCTTAATGAGAGAAGAATGTAACAAGAAATGTGAAAGTTAATTTCAAAAGTTCAATTGATATCACTGACTTTTGATTGCAGACTTTCATATATTGGCAAATCTGAAATTGAGCACACACACATACATGTAGTGCAAATAACTTGATAAAATAACCCGTGGCACAAGATGTAACACACTAACTGAACATTTTATTTTGATGGATGTGCATACCAACCAACAATAAAAACTTGCTCAGATGGAACACATTTATGCGATCTCTCTCTGAAGGCAGCAAGGCAGCTTATTAGGTTTTCTGTCCTCTGCTGTCCTCTCCTTTCTTGTCCTGTCCTGTCCTCTCCTCTCCTCTCCTCTCCTCTCCTCTCCTCTCCTCTCTTGTCCTGTCCTCTCCTCTCCTCTCCTCTCCTCTCCTCTCCTCTCCTGTCCTGTCCTGTCCTGTCCTGTCCTGTCCTCTCCTCTCCTCTCCTCTCCTCTCCTGTCCTGTCCTGTCCTCTCCTCTCCTCTCCTCTCCTCTCCTCTCCTCTCCTCTCCTCTCCTCTCCTCTCTTGTCCTGTTCTGTCCTCTCCTCCTGTCCTCTCCTCTCCTCCTGTCCTCTCCTGTCCTGTCCTCTCCTCTCCTCTCCTCTCCTCTCCTCTCCTCTCCTCTCCTCTCCTCTCCTCTCCTCTCCTCTCCTCTCCTCTCCTCTCCTCTCTTGTCCTGTTCTGTCCTCTCCTCCTGTCCTCTCCTCTCCTCTCCTGTCCTGTCCTGTCCTGTCCTCTCCTCTCCTCTCCTCTCCTCTCCTCTCCTCTCCTCTCCTCTCCTCTCCTCTCCTCTCCTCTCATGTCCTGTCCTCTCCTCTCCTCTCCTGTCCTCTCCTCTCCTCTCCTCTCCTCTCCTCTCCTCTCCTCTCCTCTCCTCTCCTCTCCTCTCCTCTCCTCTCCTGTCCTGTCCTCTCCTCTCCTCTCCTCTCCTCTCCTCTCCTCTCCTCTCCTCTCCTCTCCTCTCTTCTCCTCTCCTCTCTTGTCCTGTTCTGTCCTCTCCTCCTGTCCTCTCCTCTCCTCTCCTGTCCTGTCCTCTCCTCTCCTCTCCTCTCCTCTCCTCTCCTCTCCTCTCCTCTCCTCTCCTCTCCTCTCCTCTCTTGTCCTGTTCTGTCCTCTCCTCCTGTCCTCTCCTCTCCTCTCCTCTCCTGTCCTCTCCTCTCCTCTCCTCTCCTCTCCTCTCCTCTCCTCTCCTCTCCTCTCCTCTCCTCTCCTGTCCTGTCCTGTCCTGTCCTGTCCTGTCCTGTCCTGTCCTCTCCTCTCCTCTCCTCTCCTCTCCTCTCCTCTCCTCTCCTGTCCTGTCCTGTCCTGTCCTCTCCTCTCCTCTCCTCTCCTGTCCTGACCTGTCCTCTCCTCTCCTCTCCTCTCCTCTCCTCTCCTCTCCTCTCCTCTCCTCTCCTCTCCTCTCCTCTCCTCTCCTGTCCTCTCCTCTCCTCTCCTCTCCTCTCCTCTCCTCTCCTCTCCTCTCCTCTCCTCTCATCTCCTCTCCTGTCCTGTCCTCTCCTGTCCTATCCTATCCTCTCCTGTCCTGTCCTGTCCTCTCCTGTCCTGTCCTGTCCTGTCCTGTCCTCTCCTGTCCTGTCCTCTCCTCTCCTCTCCTCTCCTCTCCTCTCCTCTCCTCTCCTCTCCTCTCCTCTCCTCTCCTCTCATGTCCTCTTCTTCTCTCTTGTCCTGTCTTCTCCTCTTCTCTCCTGTCCTCTCCTCTCCTCTCCTGCTCTACTGTCCTGTCCTGTCATGTCTTCTCCTATCCTCTCCTCTCCTCTTCTCTCCTGTCCTGTCCTCTACTGTCCTGCCCTGTCCTGTCTTCTCCTGTCCTGTCCTGTCATCCCCTCCTCTCCTGTCTTGTCTTCTCCTGTCTTGTCCTCTCCTCTCCTCTTCCCCTCCGCTGTCCTGTCCTGTCCTGTCCTCTCCCCTCCTCTCCTATTTACAGCTGATAAGTGTGTGCCATAAAGACAGAGCTGGTCCTGGGAGGAGCACACCAAAACGTTTCTGCAAGACTAGACGCTCAACATTATGAGAAACACATGGAAATAAAGAAATACTTGAAGCTGTGCTTCAAAACCTATTGAGAACTGCCTAACTAGGCAGCTACACAGATGTTGCTTTATATATATAAAAAAAAAGTTCCGGTCAAAAATAAGACAAGAATAATTAGGTATTTTGTACCTTGCTCAGTTGAAAGCACATGAACATTTATGCAAGCTCCCTCTGAAGGCAGCAAGGCAGCTTACTAGGTTTTGGAACAAAACAATGGTTTCATATTGAAGACACCACAGTAAACACAGAATAGTGTCAATGTGATACACAACATCTAAACCACATGGAAGTCTCAAACAAGTGTCTTTTCCAACACTTAGCATAAAATGCTTTCCATTTTCCACCATCTGGCAAATGCACACCCGCAGATTCCCAGTATGGAGAATTTCTCTCTCAGTCTGAGAGCTGAATGTGGAAAAGCTCATTGATATGCAGAAGCATGCGGCTCAGACAGGGAGTGCTGTTATTATTGGGGTGCATAAAGAGGAGGTCTGGCACAGGCTTCCACACGCCAGAGGCTCTGCGCATGTCCACCACGCTCACAAACACATGCTCACCCACCCCAGCCACAGGTATGTCCCCGTCCCGGTGGGTAACCCTGCCTGGCCAAAGAGCTGTCAGAAGCCCTCCGCTCTCCCGTCAGCCTAACTAGAGTGGAAAAGGCCTGAGCGGCGGATGAGGAGTGGGGGGTTGAATGGGTTTCCCTCTGTATTTCATTCTTCAGGCATCCTTTATTAGCCAATTACGGATATGCCACTGCAGTGGAAAGAGTGCATTTGCAAAGACAGATGAATTACATTTTGTCTTGATGAGGGAAAATTGGTGCGGGCATGCATCATCCGTAGGGGTATCATATTTGTTGGAAATGTCTGTTGTTGGTGTTCCCATTTTGGTGATACAAAATGATCTGGAAAACGACTGGACTACGTTACCCACAATGCACCAAGATGGGGATGCTTTGCAAGCATGCATTTATAATTGAGACTACTTGCACATTTTGAGGTTTTAGAGAAAATAGGATCTTTGCCATAGCGAGCTTTGAGGGTGGAATGATGTTCAACGTCACTTTTTCCCCGAAACACTGGAAAAATAGAGAAACGTGTGACAATGTCTGTTTATTGTTCTTACTGATTTCTTAAGACAAGACATTCCATGCTATGGATGCCCATTTCTGCCACTGAATAAAACATTTAGAACAGATGATTGCAACTTTTTATCTCACGATTCTGACTTATTTTCTCACATTTGTAAGTTTGCATTTCACTACTTTGGCAGTTTGTTTGCAATTGCGTGTTTATATCTTGCAATTCTGATTTTTTTCGTATTGCTTGTTTATATAAGGTCCGATAAAGTGCAATTGCAAGTTATCAAGTTCAATTTAGAGAAAAAAAAAAAAAATTATATATATATATATATATATATACATATATATATATATATATATATATATATATATATATATATATATATATATATATATATATATATATATATATATATATATACACATATATATATATATAAACAAAATGAAACAAGAACTTATGAAATGTACAAATGTTTGTGCTGGAAATGTATGCAAATTTATACATATTGAATTATGTAATGGCTCATTTGCATACTTTTGGTAAACAAACATATACAGGGATATACAGGAAAATATAATGTACTAAATTAAATAATTAATTTTCATATATGGGAAACTAGAGCTTATATATTTTAAATACTTTTATACACACAGAGTACCATATATTATCACATGTGTACTGAAGTGGATATAACATAAAAGGCATTGTGATATAAAAGTAAATATATATTTTTCAATATATAAAAAGTGGCAATTCCTTATGTACAGTATAATTCAATATATTGTAATATATTAAAACAATATATTATTCTGTATATATAAATATATATACTGATTGTTAATATTTACCAGTAATATTCTGGTCTCTAGATATGGCTCAGGTATGATATGGCTTTATAATATAAATTAAGTCTGTGGGAGTTTTATGTCGTAAACATTAGTAAGCATCACTAATATTCATTGTAAATGATTGAGTCATATAGTAATGAGCACATTCTGGACCAAATTACAATGACTGCAGTTTAATGACCTCCTCAAAAGTCCACAGATATGTTAAAATTGACCATAATCACTGACAAATTGGCTCTGTACTTCAGTTATCCAGGTGCACACAGAGGAAACAAGACGCAGAAAGCCTCTCGTTTTCAAAGTGTCTGCTGTGAAATGCACATGGCCCTCCATATTTTGAAGGACTACTTCTTGAAACCTAATCAAGATATGCTTTCCCCTCCCTGCGCGCATTATGAGACTTATTATTGTAACCCCGAATGCGCTGTATGATGTCTATACCATATCTGCCGGCCAAGATTTCTTAGCTTCCTGCTTAAGCGTAAAAAAAAATAAAAAATCAACATTCCTCTGGGTTCCCGATTCTGGGCTGCTCGAAGCAGCAGAAGACTCGTGGAGTCAGGATGGGATGCAGCCAGTACAAACACAGCAATGCCTGGCCAATTAGACATGCTAAATGCATTTGATTCAGTGCCCTGTGAACCCTGATGTGTTCAATTAAACACGCCTCATCTCAATGCACCCGTTCAACCTGATTAAGCTGAACGCTTCAATGGCACGAATGGAGTTTCTCGATTCTCTTGAAAGTCATTTTGCTTAATAATATGGAGTTTTATGCTCACCCAATGAGGTTTTCTTGCAATATAAAAGAGTTCTGATTTTGACTTGCATAATTCATTGAGACAAAAAGTAGCCTGAACTCAATTTCATCTGGTTAACT
Organism: Carassius auratus; assembly: GCF_003368295.1. NCBI lineage: Eukaryota > Metazoa > Chordata > Actinopteri > Cypriniformes > Cyprinidae > Carassius > Carassius auratus. The sequence continues at coordinate 26,886,193 of NC_039248.1, forward strand.
TTTAGCTTTTTTAGCCACTGCTGATAAATTAAGTTATTTTGCACTAAAAAACATTTTCTCTGTTGACAGCCATTGACACGTAGCCCTGTATTTTGATAAAATAACATATTTTCAGTTTTGCATGCAACATGTAATTCAAATTGTCAATATCTTACAGAAGATGTTTCACCACTGACCATTTTTGTACAATAATAGTGATTGTTGGTTGTTGTTTATGTTCACCCATGCTCCGTTTACTGAAGCCTGTTCTAATCTAGGGCCTATTATGCATCAAATTAGTTTGCATTTTTAAACATTCGCTCACTAAAAAATAAATCATTTCTGATCAATGATTTGATAACCAAAAACAATCTAGAATTTATGCTTCTAAATGAAACATGAAGACAGCTTTAGTGCACCAATCCTCAATGAAACAGCCCCCTCCTAACTTTACTTTTATAAGTGTCCGCAGAGGTGGAGCTGCTCTATTTAAAGATGTCTATCAATGCAAACAAGTGTCATTTGGTCAGTACTGTCTTTTAAATATCTAGGTATTGTGCTGAAAGCTGCTCCACACATTCTGTTTATCATTATTTACAGGCCTCCAAAATACTCTCCAGCCTTTGTTGAAGAGTTCACAGAACTGATATCAATGATTTCTTCAGAGTTTGACTGTTTTGCTATTGGATTTTAATATTCACATAGATAATTCAGAAATCAAAACTGCAACAAAAAAAATACCACTAAAAAATACTTTTGACCTGATTCAGCATGTGCGTAGACCCACACAAAAAAAGAAAAAGAAAGAAAAAACACTTACTATACCCAAAGTTTTTAATGTATAGGCCTATTTGACATAAACATTTTATATTATAGATGTTTCACCACTGACCAGTAGCTTGAAATAGACTGCAAAAAGGTCTGATATAGAGTGATCAATCACATGATGCATTAAAGTTCAGGCGATTGGCTCAAAAAAAAAAAAAAAAAAAAAAAAGAACAGAAAATCTGCCATTGAGATTCATTGGGAAGTTATTTCCAGGTATATTAAAATTCCTTGGATCTAAAGCATCATCTGAAAAGTGAAATTACTATGCCTTGATTTATATATTTTTTCATCCTAGGAATAACATAGACAGCAAAAACAGGAACATGCCTAAGAAAGCACATGAGGTCAGTTTTGATTTCATGTTGACTTCAAGCTAAACTCAATTTGAAAGGTAAATGTAGTGGCAATTAAATTGAGATAAATGGCTATACTTTTCTGAGCGTGCTCAGACGTGAATCTAAGAGAGTGAAATTGTTTATTACAGCTTGAGAGCGCAAGAAAACGCATATGGATCCGCACCACTGTGTTGAAAGACACTTTAAAGTATTTGAAAGAGTGTACTAACAGATTAGAGCACTCCTTGATCTAATGAAAATCCATATTGCTAAACATTTAGCCATGAGAGAGGCATCCGTAATCTAATAAGACACGTAACACAATTTCTGAATTACTGGTAGAGCAAATAGATAATGGATATGAACTATATTGGCCTTACTTGATAATGTCAAATATAATGAAAAATTTGCACATGCATATTCTCATATTCATTATTATAACACCTCATATTAGAAATATAGACACATTAACACCGACTTAACCATATCCATTGTTTTACACCATGCACTGTAATAAATTATACAGCCACAGTCGTACTTTACATACCGCTGCACAAACTAATGGTCACTCTAATGTGCACATCAATGTTAAACCAATCAGTCGTTCCTGAAGGCACAGGAAATAGACTTTATTAGCACTCACCTTCTCTCCTAAGACAACTTTTAGCTCTCATCCACACAATTAGACTAAGTGGCCTGTCACTGACCATTTCAATTCATATTCATTGTCCGCAGCATCAGAATTGCCATGAAAATGCTGGATGTTCAACTGCATCTGGCCGTACAGTAATATAAGAGTCGGTCAAGCCATTCCTCAAAAACATCAGTTAGTTAAACTGGATGAATGGTCATCCGATGCCAAATCTCAGCAAAGTTTATGTGATTCTTTAGGGTTAATGAACCATACTTTGGTTAAAATTTCTTAATGGTAGTGTAAAAACAATTTTTATCTTGTCAAAATCAGCTGTGTTCACAGCAACCTGTTCTGTTGCATGTTCCTTTAAATGCTAATGAGCTCTGTTGACCCCGCCCCTCTCCATGACCATAGACTGTATAAAGGGGCGTGACGAACCTTTAGTGTGTACACACCTTTTTTACACAGTCTATGTTACACACACTGCCAAAAACATTTAAAAGTGAATTTTGCCTCCGATGACCCCTTTACCATGCATTAATAATAGCATTTTTCAAGCTTGTTGCAAATTTCTCTTGCAAAATGTACTGTAGTGATACAGTGATATTAGATTATAAAAAAGCCTGCTATTGAATGAATACCATACTAATTTTATCAGAGTACATGCTCATTAAACATGGTATTACCATGCTACACAGGTACAACATACAGAAAAACTTTTTGTTCTTTTTTTTTTTTTTATGTTCTAAGAATATTCTGCTTAAGTTTAAATAATGCTTGAAGACAACATTAAGGGGGACATTTCACTATTTTTCAAACATTATGGGAATTGCTTTTGAATGTTCTCTAAAACATATTTGAGGAATGTCTTACTAAAATGTCTCAGAAAAACGTTGCATAAACAATATATAGTTTTTGTGCTGACGTTTTGAGGCTATGATTAAAGTAAATGCACGTTCTGTTTACGTTCTGTTTGGAGGAAGTGTGTGTGTGTGTGTGTGTGTGTGTGTGTGTGTGTGTGTGTGTGTGTGTGTTCACTGCTCTGTGTGTGTGCACTTTGAATGGGTTAAATGCAGAGCATGAATTCTGAGTATGGGTCACCATCACTGATCTATATATATCTATATACATGTTCTATATTATAGATCAGTGGTCACCATACTTGGCTGAATGTCACGTCACGTCACTTCACCCTACATTACTGGCGTTCCGAAAATGTTTCCTTTCAGTTGGCCTTCTTTTACTGTCTATGGTTGGACTGGTAGTAGCATGCTATTAATTTCAAATGACCTTGGTACCATGTTTTTTTTTTGTGTGTGTGTCAAGATGAATAACTTAAGAACATATTGTTGGTATAATTTTATTTTGGCTCCAAAATTTAGTCATTTAATTGTAATTTTTTGTGAATTAAACCATCCAGCACTTCAGTCATCTTAAAGCCGTTTTTACGTATTGATCGCCATCTAGTGGCTCGTGTTAGAACAGCATCTAACTGAGGTGTAATGTTTATGCCGGCCTCTAGGCGGCGGCATCTAAAAAAGAACCGCAAACTCACAGCTGACGCTCTTCAGTGACGTTCTTTGCTGTTTACAGTTCTGCCGTTTAGCTTCAGCTCAAGTTCTCTCAGATTCTCTCAAGTTCTCGTATTTCCACCATGGGATGCGACGGTGGAACCATTCCTAAAAGACACGAACTGGTTAAAGGACCGAAAAAGGTTGAAAAGGTAAAGAAGTCGCGCTAAACTCTAGATTATTGTCATAAACCTTATCAAATTAGCGTGTAGCGTCTTAGCATGTCATTAGCTCGTGAGTTTTTTTTCAACCTCTGTAGAATTTCAATAAACCAAGAATGGTTCAATGTGTTTTAAATAAACCTTTATTGTCTGGACATAAACACACTGCAGTACTTGGAAATACACCCTTTGTAACGTTACTGAAATTCATAAACCATGGTGTTTACATAGTAACGTAACGTACACTATACTATTAACTGTTACCATGATAATGTAAATGGTGTTTATATCATAGTTCATGAATTTCAGTACCATGCCATGTTTTTAAAGTATCACCATTTTAATACTGTATTACAGTGTCACGTTGTGTGAGCGTTATGACCTAAATATTGAACTATTATGATTTGATTAATTTGCATATTCATAAACCCTTGAAACCCCTTTGTGAGGGTTTATGAATATGCAAATAAATGTTACGCGCACACACACACACACACACACAAAACTCAAATATATTTAATGTTAAATATAATATTAATAAAATATCATATTTATAATCTTTGGGATCGGTGTAGCTTTTTTAGCTTCATAACAGCCATTTATTAAAACTGTATTAAGGCTTTTTGTGCATGCATTTCATATTTGTATTTACAGCAGTTACTGAATACGCTAACTATTTTTTGTAGGACCCTCATAATCCGGACATTTATTGCTGTGGTTCATAAATCTGAACGTTTTTGTTTCACAGGTTGATAAAAACGCAGAACTTGCTGCCAAATGGAGATATTGTGCATTGAGTCAAGAGAAGCTGAAGCGGCCCATAGTCGCCTGTGAGCTGGGCAGGTACGGGATTCAATTATATTTATGTTTTTGCTTTCAGCTAGCTAAAGCAGCTGTTTTTTATTTATTTAGTAAGTGAACATATGATAAGAAGGATCAGTGCAGCATAATTATTGTCAGATGGACCTTTATTTCGACCGACAATGACTTTCTGCTTTACATAAGCCCTGTTCTAAAGATTCACCATTATTATTGCATAACAGCCGACCAGTGTTTAACTGTGGTATCTGAAATAAGATCAGACTAACCGCCATGCATGGATCCTCACGAAAACGCTCCACAGTTTTCAATAGAATTTGAATTATTTTTGAATAAGCGTCTTTTAGCGACCGACGAGTGTTTTGAAATCGCAGCTCTGGTGAGCATATTTTTAAATATTAAAATCCATTCTGCTGATACTTACTGGTGATGCATTGTGAAGAATTCAGATTTGTTTTCTGTATTAAAAATAAATATCCCCATAGTCCCTGAATTATTTAGCATGCATCTACAATATTTCTGCCAAAATAGTGTTACTATAGTATTAATATAAAGTGAAGCCAAGGGTGAATTTTGCAGTATCTGCTTAAAAATGATTTTTCTTCCACCAGACTGTATAATAAAGATGCGATCATTGAGTACTTGTTGGATAAATCAGCGGAGAGGCCGAACACCGAGGTTGTTGCACACATCCGTAGCCTCAAGGTCAGTAAACACAGACAAATGATCGTAATCATGTTTAAATATATGCTGTATGCCGAGTGAGAAAAAAAAAAAAAAACTGGCTGTAAATGTGAGAGAAAATGTTTTCTTATGTCATGTAAATATCTAACTGCATTTAAGTCTTCTGATTATTGGAAATAATCACATTATACATACAGTCGGCATCTAGTCATAGTTGGGGGCGGAGTCGGCGTGGGGGAAAACACAGCGAACATCGTGTGAATTTGAATGACAAAAATGCTCATATTGAGCGCTCATTCCCAGAGATGCGTGGAACAATTCTGGTCTCTTTTAACTTTAATATTCATATTCAATTCAATTCAAGTTTATTTGTATAACGCTTTTTACAATACAAATCGTTACAAAGCAACTTTACAGAAAATTATGTTTCTACAATATTTAGTAGTAGTTAGTAGTTTTTGCACGTTTGACAGGATTTTAGAAAAAATAAAAAATAATAATAATAATAATAATACAAGACGTAGTCAGCTAAACGATGAACTATCATATACACTAGTCCATATCGATATTTGATATTCGATATTTGACATTTTACAGCCGTACTGTAGATGTATTCATTCAAAAATAGCCATATGTCGTGACGTTCTGTTTTATATAGCCAGGTCCATTTGTGACTGGTTTCCGCGATTCTATACGTGTTGCTTTGCAAACACAGATGGTGTGAATTTATGCATGAAAGTGTAAAAGTTCAGACACAAAACCAAGTTGTTACTTGTCCTCACACTTTTTTTTAAGTGGGTATACGGAAATCCTTGGTCTTTTCTAGTGGTATCACGTAGACTACACCTCTTAGCAGACGTGTTTTCATGCGAGTTTATGTTCGACATTAGGCTAACGTTACATAGTTTTGCTTCAGGTAGAATAATAAGGCTAATTATATATGCATGCCACTTTCTGAAACAACCTTACACAGTTTTGATAACGTTATAATAAACACAATGTTAACGTAGCCTGCCTGTGATGAAAGGTAGACTGCACACACACACACACACACACACACACACACACACATGCTTAGTCTTTGGATTCCACAACTTCCCTTTATCATCCTGACAACTTATTGCTTGTATTTTGTCATCCTTTCCGGTTCTGTATGTTTATCAGGAAGGATGTAGAACTTTAATTCATAATTTGTTAGTTTATTGGAGGTACAGAAAACGACACAGCAACTATTTGGCATGATTGTGTATTTCAATTGGTGCCAAGGCAATGTTTTCCCCCACGGGCTAAATTCACATCACGTGACTGGGCGTTTCCAGACCAACCGTCTGTATGTATCGGTACACATATAAATGTAGTCACTGAGATACTGTCATAGTTTTTGTTAATGCTTTGAATTATTATTATTATATTTTATGTCTTTTAGATTTGATATTTTTTTTTATATGCACTGTTTAATTAAATTGTTAATGTCTTTTAGATTTGATTTTTTTTAAATCTGCACTGTTTAATTACATTTTTAATGTCTTTTAGATTTTTTTTTTTTTAAATCTGCACTGTTTAATTAAAATGTTAATGTCTTAGATTTGATTTTTTTTTTAAATATGCACTGTTTAATTAAATGTTTTATTTTATATATTTACAGTGATTTACAGAAGGCACCCACTAAAATAAATGTCTTTCATTGTAACAGTATTTTATATTTAATATATTTTATTAAGGATCACACTGCAGCCTAAACCCTAATCAATTGTAATGTTAAATCATCACAGATCTTTATCAGCATCATTCAGATCCCATTTGTCAGCTACAAGTCATGTAAAATATCATTAAATGTACTATGATCCCATATTTTGATATTTGAAGGTTATTTGAATCATTAAAGTATAAATTTTACTTGCATTTATTAAGGTTTCGATGCATATAAAATCACTTTTGTGAATTTAACATCAACTGTCTTTCAATTTCAGTTGTAGCTTTTTTTTAGTACACCTTAAATGTTGCCTTTACAGCAAGATGAAAAAAGGCTTAGTTAATGTTTATATAACAACTTTTCAAATGTTTTTAGTTCTAATAATCCTGGTGTGTTCGACAGGACGTGAAGGAGCTGAATCTGACAGATAACCCAGCGTGGGAGGGTGAGAGACACAACATTAAAGGGGACCGTTATGAAGACATGCACTGTGCTATGTTCATCTGCCCTGTGGTTGGTCTGGAGATGAACGGAAAACACAAGTAAGACCACAGCCTTTTAAGCTCATGCACCACTTTTGACTTCAACCACAACACTGAATCATACTTCAAAGAAGAAGTGTGTGGTGTTGTTATACTTCCTTCCATCTCAGTGTAATGTAAAGAATCAACTTGAAGAAAGCTCTTCGCTAATGTGTGGATTCTGCTCAAAGACATTCAGTGTTCAGGAAACTTGTTTAAAAAAACACAGCAAACCTATTGGTGCCTAAAAGACATGCTTCACACAAAAGAGAAGTTTTATACTCTGAAAATGTAGTATAATTCATTGGTTGGTGGTAATTTGGGTGCATTTTTTGTAGGGATGCATCGATACGATACTCGGGATCGGTATCGGCTCCGATACTTGTATTTTCTCTGGATCGAGTATCGGTGAAGCGAGATCGATCCAAATCCGATATTGTGCGTATACTATACTGTGTTATTGGTGTTGAGCCCCACGAAAGGCACAAGAGCTGTTCTTTCTTGTTCTGTCCTTTCTATCACACGTGGTTGCCTTTAGTACTGTGCTATACATACATTTAAAAAAAATAAAAAACCTTTTAGATTTCTAGATGTATATACTTGTTCTTACATGACTGTATTTCACAACAATAAGAGAGCAATGTGTTACATTTTACCAGATTTTAGACTTATTCATTTTTATTTGTAAATAAAATATTTCAGTAGATTTTATAAAATTATTGTGCACCCTAGATTTTTCTACAATCTAGAGTATCTTTTGCTACTGAATTATCCACTAACCTAGTTTATAATAGTATTTTTGACACAGTTTATGATCATATATTTTTTTATTTGTTCTTTTTAATACAAATGAAGTTGTGTATATGTAGTAGATTGTGATTAATGATCAGGTCAACAAAGAGAAGTATAGAAATTCTACATTGATAAAAAAACCTGCGCTGTATCGGATTGGATCGGTATCGGCAGATACTCTGAATTTTCAGTATCGGATCAGAAAAAATGGTATCGTTGCATCCCTTATTCTTTTTGTCACTATATAAAAAAAAAAAATCACCTGATCAGGATGTATAACATCTTTTACTTACTTTAACTACTTTTTCTTACTGTTTTTATTTTTTATTTTTAATCATTTTTCTTCACATTCACGTTTTGCTTTGTAGACTTCCAATTAGTTTTTGGGCAGTACATGTTTCTGCATAGACAAAAAAGATATAGTTTGCATACAGATTGCTCATTAGTTAATGCATTAGTTATCATAACAGTGATCATATTCTATGGCATTTATTACTTGAAATAATAAATGTATTGGTTTGTAGAAATTTAAATTAAACTGCTATATTAATAAATGCATTACAAATAATTTATTGTTAGTTTAGATTATGATGAAAATATCATAAACAAAAGAATGTAATCTAAATCCAGTTCTGTTAGTTTTTTTCTTTATAAACTAACTTGATTACATTTTGCACTAAGGTTTAGTTTGTCAATAGTTAACTACATTAATTGACGCTGATTTCGGTATTTACAAACACATTTTTAAAATCATAAGTTATGCATTAATAACTAACATGAACAAACATTGAATTGTAACAATGTATATGTAGTTGTAAATTATTATAATAAAAGCTATTTATATATATTTAATATAATTCTTATATTGATGTCACATTGTTCAATATTTGATCTAATAACATTATAAAATGTGACAAAAGTGGCTGCTGTATATTGATGTAACTGGATTTTCTATTCATATATATAGTCCAACACAGTAAAAATGTCAATGTGATAACTACAGAAAAACCCTATAAGATGCTCCCTTAAAGTTTAAAGCTGCCAGGTGGAAAATATGTATTGGTTTTATCATATTGTTAAATCCCTCTTGATATTTTCCTGTTTCCACGAGATGCTTTTTGTGTTTGTAATCACAGTGTTGTTCTGTCTGTCTTGAGGTTTTTATACCTGCAGACCTGTGGGTGTGTTTTCTCCGAACGAGCGCTCAAAGAGGTGAAGACTGAAATCTGCCACAAGGTAGGTTTTGAATCTTTACCTGTTATCGATCTCTTCCTTTTGCCTTTGCATAGGCGCTTTATTATTAAAGCAGCTGTATGTTTCTAATGTTCCTGAAACCTTAGACCATAAATGACCAGAGGCATTATGTAATTCATTGTTTACTTTATGGAAATTGTCCACATACATAATCTTAGTTAAATGTTGATCAAAGGTCAAAGATAATGGTTTTCAATAGATCTTAATGCGTTTTCATTTAGCGTGCAGTTTTTCATAAAGGCTGTTTTGTTTATAATTTGTTTATGCTAATGCACATGCACAGCCTGAACAAGCATAAAAGAAATTGCCTAATTTGCACCACAAAAATATATTATATATACTTTTTTTTATCATTTACAATAGAAAACAGCAATGTTTAATAAAACAAATTACTATAATACACACACACACACACACACACACACACACACACACACATATATATATATATATATATATATATATATATATAATTAATTTTTTTTTTTTTTTACTGTATTTATGATTCAAAAACATAGAAAAAAATAAAAAAAATATTCCAAGTGTTTGAGTGGCATATGTTAATATTAGGGATGCACCGAAATGAAAATTCTTGGCCGATACCGAAAACCGAAAAAGAGAAAACCAAGGCCGAAAACCGAAACCGAAACACCGAAAGAAATTATGCCAATTATTAGTACCATTGCATTTATTGCTATGACCGTGTACTAACTTTACTAAAATTAAGACATTGCAATTGCATAAATTAATATTAAAGTTTCAAAGATAATTACAATTACATAACTTATTTAAAAAAAAAAACATAAAAATACATAATTACAAATGATGCAAATATTTATTAAGCACATTGCAACAATGCACAGTATAAAATAAAATTCAAACCAAAAATGTATCCCACTCATGTGTATATTTAATAATAATGTACAGGCCTACTGGCCTGCAGAAAGGTTTTAAAATGAACAGTTCTCTCATAAAAACAAAGTGCATTTATGTGAAGTGCATTTGAAATTGTTCTCTGTAGGACTAGAAAGTGCATCACTTCTCCAGTATAGGCAAGAGGGTTGTCACTTCTGGGGATGGGGACTTCAGACAGTTAACCATCTAGCTGTTGAGCAGTTGAGCTTGTCATCTGCCTGACATTTGAGAAATATTTGAAAGAGTGTATTTAAATAGGGCCAAGGCATAAATGAACATTTTTATCAAATTAAAGCAGAAATCTAGCAGAAAATGTAGCATAATTATGGCTACAATCTGATATTATGTATGTATATATGTTTGTGTGTGTGTGTGTGTGTGTGTGTGTGTGTATATTGTGTGTATATATATATATATATATATATATATATATATATATAGTAGCCTAAGAACAAAATAGCCACCGTATTATTATTATTTGAGGCACTTTCTTGTAGAATTCCACTGAAAATATCAGACAACGATGGTGCATGCCCCTCATCTGGTGCAGAGACCAGTCTTTTTTTCTGCGCTCTGATCTGTCTCCTGCACTTGGCGCTTCTCCGTCTCCACGCGGGTTCTCTGCATCCAGCGCGGCCTGGATCATTTCTCGTGCGCGCTGCCTTATTTCCGCATCCAAGTAATGGTTTTATAACGCGGATCAAGCACATTCGCGAAGTGCAGAGGATCCGAAAAGATCTCAGTGAGACGTGTGCTAACAGACTCTATTAGACGGTACTTTTCTTTGTTTTTACTTCGTGGTCCGTCTTAATCTCTTTGTTAGGAGACGCTTTAGTGCTGCGAATAAAGGAATAAGAAGAGAGAGTGTTCTCACTGGTGTTAAGTGAATGTCGCGTGGAGCTCGTGGTCTAAGCTATGCAGGTGCACGTGCAGGTCGCGCTTTCTGTTTGCGTCATCACAACATTTCGGCCGTGTTGTTTCGGTGATAAAAGTCTATCGGCCGAAAACCGAAAAAGCCATTTTCGGCCGAAAATTTTCGGTGGCCAAAATTTCGGTGCATCCCTAGTTAATATATATTAATGGAACAAAAATTTTTTTTTAAAAAGCAGATTTTTCTATTAAAGCTGTACTTTCTGTTTGGGAGTGTTACCAAGATGACCTCTTTGACAGTATTGACAGTATACTGTAACACACTTTTATGTGTTTATTGCAGAAATGTTGGTTTTCTAAGTGTGAACCACGATTTCACCCTCAAGTCTCTCACATATATCTAGTTTGACAGTTTCAAATGCGGATGTGGACAGTGTGTTATCATCACAGATGAAGATAAGCTCTGAGATCAATAGCCAGCAGTTCTGCTTGTGTTTTTCTGTGTCCAGGTGATTTGTCAGGTTTCTTGTAATGTGTGCTCTTTCTGTGTTTACGTTTGTGATTGGATGGAGTTGGAGCGTGGCTAATGACCGCGTCTTGTCTTTCCCTCTCAGTAGTGAATCATTGACCTCCCAGTCCCTTGCCTCGGTCTAATTGGTTTCAGGCTCAGCTAGCTGCCGTTTCTCTGTGGCATATGTCTCAATTAATCCAAGCATTATGGCGGAAATAGGGAAACTGCATCCTGCTGTCCATCTCTTCTCCAAACTGGCATAAACATGTCAGATCGCTGCATAGCATGCTGTGCCTCGACAAACATTCAGCTGTATTTGAATATAGAATATAAATCTCGGAGGGTTTTTTATTTCCAAGCAAATTTTTAACTATTCCTGGTGCTGTTAATCATAACCTGTGGTTATGTATTGCGTTACATGTGTCTAGGTTTTGAATAGGCATTTTTCATTCTGTCTCCAGGGAAAGCTGACCAGATCGAATGGCTTAAACCTTTTTTGTTGTTGTAGTAGTATCACTTAGAGCAGAACGCAGTTGAGGACCTTGGGCTGAAATAAATAAAGTTATGCTTCAGTGGCATGTTTTTCTTCTCACCCAAATTTTCATTTTATTTCATTTCTGATTTCATACATTAACCTGTTAACTGTCACCCGTCCACTCTGTGGGACGCCTACATTTACTTCATTATATTACAATTAAATCTAATCTAATCTTGACAAACTATATATCGTTGGAAAGGTCTAAGACTCCCAAATATATATTTTACCAGTGTTTTTTGCTTAAAATTATGTAGGAAAAGTAATTGATTAATTTATGACAAGAGTGCACCCTCAAAAATCTAAATTATAACTGGAGTTTTGAGACTTCTTTGTTGCCTTTTTCTCTATAACATTTTAGAAATCATCAGAAGTTATATATCGACTGAAAACTTAAAATCTCAAAATTCATCTTTTAAAACCCATTTTAAAATCAGACATTGCATTTCCATGTAAATGGTACATCAATATCATATTACAAAATATTTTCATTCATGAATTATAAATATTTAAGTTTGAATCGTGCACTACAAAGTCAATGTTCAAAAATTTGAGTGACAGTTAAGGGGTTAAGCTTTTTAATTTATGTAAAAGCATTTAAGCAAATACAGATATCTTAGGAGACTTGGGAGTCGTACTTACCCACCTGCTTTCTATCCACCAGGTGAAAATGATCATAAAGTCAGAATGTTTAATAAAGTATCAGCACATCTCTCCTCAAAAAATATGAATTGAGAAATAATTTATGTCTGTATTGTAAATGAATGACACATGGCAGTATATATCATCAACTGTAGTACCAATTTGTGGTGATATGTTTGACTAAATGTCTATTAGTGGTCGTGATTTAAGTGTTAATGTCTATATTAAGTTATTTTGTCAGCGTCCCCACCCAAAAAAAAGACAATATTTTATTTAACCAAGTTGCTAAAGACCCACTCACATTTATTAAAACCACAGTGGAAACAAAAGTGGTTTATGTGTTCGGCTGGGTTTTTATCAATTTAATCAAAAAAAATTCAACAAAAAATGAAGCACAAAGATTGAACAATATAAACAACGCTGAAATCCATGTTGAAAACCAAATTGACTTGAGCAGATGTTAATGTGTACATAATTAGTAAAATGCGCCTTACAGTATGAAAGTATTACAGTGGCATGCCGTAATGATGCTCACTAATCTCTTGACTAATGATTGGCTTTGTAAGTCAAAAATTACAGTATTTTCAAACTTTTTACTCAGTTACCGTATATATCACAGTATAATGTCCTTTGATTGTAATAAGTGTTTGTTGGATTTCGCCTCGGATTTTTATACCTTTCTTTATTATTTATCCACTTTAAACAGTGCATTATGCAACAGTTAATAAATAAAAATAAATATAAATGACTATTACTTTTAACAGCACAACAGTTATATTACTCATCACGTTTTCAACATGTATACACATCACGAGCTGCATTGCCATGGGGCGTGCATATTGACGCACATTGACCACAGTGACCGCATTTGCACCGTAAAGCAGAAAATGTTCCAGTTAGGTTTTTGTTGGTGTTTGCTCAAAAACAGTCCCCTGGTTTTAAAATGAGTGTGCTGTTGATGACTTCAACCTCTGTGGTGAGACGCCATGATGGTTGAACGGGAACCGTAGCCTGCTTGAGAATTTTATGTCGGTGCCACAGTTCTAGACAATCTAGGGCTTCTGGGAAGTTTGCGGTCTCAAATTTATTCGCAAACATGCTCTCTCTTTCAATAAGCCACGGTAAGTCACCAATCCCGTAAACGCAGATATCCCTGATGTATTGTCCTGTAGAAACAAACACAATGGTTTTGGTATCCATAGACACAAGATTGCTGTCTTATGTTTACATGAAAATACAGCCTGTTGTTTGGGAGATCTAATATTATAATGACTGTGCAAAAGCCTCAGTTGGCTTGGTCTTAAATAAATGCAATATCAAGCTTTCCTATAACAGGGTTTCTTTGGGACTTTAAAAAGTCTTAATTCCTAATTAAGGCCTAAAAGGAAATAATCAGAGGAGAAAAAAAAAACGTAAATTTGTAAAGTCATTCCATTAAATGTTGCATTCACTGCATTTTTGTTTTGTTTTCCAACACACATATCTTAAGCCTTAAATCAAGATATTTACTTGAGATGCAAACTGAGCATGTTCAGACTTGTGTTCTGAGTTATTCTGAGTTTAGACTTGAAAAACGCCCACGCACAGCCCTGAAAGTGGGGTATGAAAACTTTTTCTCATGGATTTTTCTCAGCCCTTTAGCAGATGTCACTTGTGAAATTACACAATATAAAATGTGTTGCTTATTCAAGACATTCACTTTTACAGACCTTTATGATGTATTGTGTTCTATTCGATTACATTTTCTTTACTTTGTCTTAAAAAGGTTAACAAAACAATTACATTTGCCTTCATAAAACCTGCAGAAACCATGGATAAACATGGCATTGTATACTAGAAATATCGTTGATTCTGTGACAAATCGCTTTGGATAAAACCGTATCCTGTGTAAATAAAAATAAAATACAAATTATGTCTATGTCGGAGTAAAAGGTGTTCGCTTGACATTCGCGTACCTTTACAGCCCTGGTGTGCTGTACCTTCTTGGTCCCTCCATTTGATTGCACGGACGTTACCTTCCCATTCGCCTTCTACGTAACTGCCAGGTGCTTCTGAGTAAACACGCAAGACCAATTTCATGATTGGAAGACCACATGCTTCTAAGCAGTTTTCTGTTATCAATATTTCGGTTATCTTGCTTAATCACTGACTGGAACTGAGTCAACATTGCATTTTAGAGCAAACACACTCATGATTATTGCCGTCTGACTTACCTTTCATGTGGTTCAGCGTCACCCAGTAATGCTCATCAGGGCTGAAGGTGTCTCTAGACCACTCCAGCAAGTCTTTAGGCACCTTGTCGTTGAGGACAAACTCCACAAACGGTCTTGTTAAGGAGTAATAGGCAGTCCCGAAGTACATTGTCAGGTTGTGAGGAGGCGGATCCTTCTTTTGACCCTTGCCTTTTGGTGCAACATGGGTGCCTTTTACCTCCTCGTACTGAAACTCAGTCCTGTGCTTCATAGTGGGTGGCTGCTTGATTCCTGGCGTCATGTTCCTGTCTTTCCATTCGGGTCCTTGCATGTATCGGACTAGCTCCAGGTTGGTCTGGATTGGGAAGTCCTGGCCGCACAGATTTATAACTCTTTTCCATTTTGTTGGAGACTTAACCAAGTCATTCATGCAGTTGATATCAGCCTGCAGACGGGAGAAGCCAGCGTAAGTCACTTTTTCGTTAATGGATGCCACAAAGACATTTGGGAAGCACCCAGCTAGGTTTCGGACGCTCGTCTTGTATTCTTCCGGTGCTTTAGCGTCTATGTGGATGCAGTACACATTCTGTGGCGCATAAATGGCTCTCAGTAGCCGCACAAATGTTTCCAGCTCTTTGTGGATGGTGATTATGAAAGCCAAAGGGAAGTCTTCTTCTTCTTTGCTCAGTGGCGCCATGATAAAGTGCAGATCTGACTGCAAAAGGGTGCAGTTTGCGTCCTGTTTGGTCTCATAGCTGATTTTCTTACAGTCTTTTCGCTGCCATGTAAACCCGGGAGTTGCAGGTGGTAGTATGTCACAGCTTTTGGGAGCTGGCGTGGTTTGTCTGCTCAATTCCGTTGAAGGAACTGGGGTGTTTGGTATCTTGGCTTTCAGGTAGATGGCAGAACATATTAGGATGCAGACTCCAAGGCAGAAGAGAAAACTGCACTTGGTGTTCTCAAGCTGGACCATAATAGTCCAGCATCTGAAAAGCAGCTACAGACCTCCTGAAGTGGAGCAGAAAATAATAAGAGGAAATTGCCAATACAAAGTGAAGTGCTCAGATATTACATTCCCCTTTCTGTTAATCATTAAATAAGCACAGAAACCATAAACTTCTGGCATAACAGTTTGTTAATCCTGTTAATAAAAGAGAAGTATCTTCTGTTCATCAAGTCTGCATTTATTTGATTAGAAATACAGTGACAATGACAGTAATTTTATGAAATATTATAATTTGAAAGAACTGTTTCCTATGTGTGTTAGTGTCACAAGAAATCATTCTAATATGCTGATTTGCTGCTTAAGAAACTTTTCTGATTATTATCAATGATGAAAACAGTGATGCATTTTATTTCTCAGCATTTTTTTGATAGAAATCTTTAGTTACATTTATAAATTTCTTTATTGGATGTTTTGATGAATTGAATCCATCCTTGCTGAATGAAAGTATTTATTTCTTTCAAAAAGAAAATAAAATGTTTGAGTTTTTAGCTTAAATTATACACATTTTACTAAAGAATTGTGGTACTTTGAACAAATATATACTTGACTTTCCCACTTTTACCCAAGTCAAAATAATTTTTGTGGTAATCGGCATCACATAATCATTAGTTAGACGTTAAGTGTAACACTTCACATTAATCGTTAACATTAGTTAATGCATTACATATTGACTAGTAACATACAACATTTTTTTTCTACAGCATTTCTTAATGTTAATCCATCATTGCATCATTTTCATTTAAAATACATTGTATTTTGTTTATTTACAGCTTGACAAGTTACTATTATAAGTGACCCTGGAGCACAAAAGTAGTCTTAAGTCTCTGGGGTATATTTGTAGCAGTAGCCAAAAAAACATTGTATGGGTCAAAATTAACAATTTTTCTTTTATGCCAAAAATCATTAGGATATTAAGTAAAGTTCATGCTCCATGAAGATATTTTGTAAATGTCCTACCATAAATATATCAAAACGTAATTTTTGATTAGTAATATGCATTGCTAAGAATTCATTTGAATAACTTTAAAGGGGATTTTCTCAGCATTTTTTTTTTTTTTCCACCCTCAGATTTTAGATTTTCAGATAATTGTATCTCAGCCAAATATTTTCCAATCCTATTAAACATACATTAATGGAAAGCTTATTTATTCAGCTTTTAGATGTTGTGGAAATATAAATTTCGAAAAATGTACACTTAAGAAATTAACATTAACTAGTAGTGAGTGTCATAAAAGTTTGGTTTATTATCTTCTTTTAGCTAAACCCATTTACACGTCTAGATGTTTAAAATAGTTAAAAATAATTGTATTTATTTTTTGATCAATGACATTAAGATGAATCATGTAACTACATGAGCGTATGTTTTGGGTGGCTCCGTCTCAGCTGTGTTGTGAAGTCATGGACAGAATTGGTCATATCATTACTTCCATGGACAAACGTATTTTTCAACGGGCGTTTTCATTACTCAAGAGCATTTGCTTACTCTCATAATGACGCATAATTGTGCGGTCCCCTATCATACCCTTGACAGAAACGCCGATTGCCTTCACATCTCTATGAGGGGACAAAAGTCTTTTCCCACCTGGATCTAACTGTTGTGTCACTTTTTTTAAGCGCAGCAACCCTTGGGTTTCCTTTTAATAGCACCCCAGAGAGCTAGCTAGGTTCACTGCTGGAGGTCCCGGTTGTTGGACACAAATGAGTTTTAGATATCAGTTTAACAAGTGGTTTAATTAACCCTCAGGGGTTTATAAAACACGCTGACATTTTCCATTGTCACCTTAAAGATTGAAAAGCACACGCCGTTCTATCAGCATCATGTACAGTATGTGACAGATTACACTTTATCTCCAGTTTAAGATACCGCTATCAAATCAATTCTAGTTTAAAGACATCCAGAAGATTGTTAAAAATGGTGTGATGTAATTTTAAGAACTACTTAATGGAATACAGCACTGTTTGACATAATGGTTTTTTAGAAGCTATGACTGATAGAACTAAAGATATAATATGCCATTTCGTGTGATTTAATTGGTTTAATTTTTGTTGGTTTAATGTACAGTGTTTTGCAACAGAAAAAAAAAGAATCAAAAATGGGGGTACGAAATGATTTTGAGTATACTTAATTTATTAGTAAAATGTTTTGATAAAACAGTTTAAAAAGATTAGATTTTTCTTAGTATATTTATGCTTTTAAAGCATTATACTGCATCTCCACAGTATTATGTTACTATTGTTGGAAGACTATTATAGTTCTTCTTAATAATATTTATTTTATTGTGTGTTTTTGGCATTTGATTTTCGTTATTTTCATCAGTTCTTTTGTTACATGCGATGCGAGCGGTGCAAGTAGATAGATCAATATGACAGGATGCTGTGGTTTTGCTTAATGCTTTAGATAGAAAGCAAATGCATTTCTGTTGAAATGCCTCATCAATGTCATGTTTAAGAAATCGAATTTTCAAAATGAGAACACCATGAGTTTTGATATTATTAATAACATTTTGGATTATTAAAGTCATCTAAAGTTCACTTCTTGACTAAATTCAAGTTGTTTTTTGAGTAACCGGTGACTGTAACAGATGGCTGTATTATACTGATTATAGTGAAAACAGGAAGAATCCAACCTGACACATTGTGTACTTCCCTTTTAGCTGATAACTTAATTAGGAATTGCATCATCATGAATGGTTATAGGAGAATTGTGAGAACAGTAGTCTGGCCTTTGCTCGGGCAAACAAACCATTTACCAAAGAAAACTTGCGCAACTACTTAAGTGGAAACTTTTACATCAAGCATAAATTGAACAGTAAAATGAAATCAAGTGTAACGCACATGTATAGAGTTTTGAAGTCTAGAAGGTCTTGACTGTTGATTGATTTTGAAAGTGTTTAAAAAGCACGTGAACGTTAAACTCATTTCAGATCTAAAGTTGTGTTAGTTATCAAACACAAAACTATATATTAATCACATCCTGAACTTTAATACATATGCTTTCAGACAATCTCTGTGCCGTTACATGGTTTCTGTATCGAAAGGTGATTAATTTTCCTAATGTCTCAGTAGTTGTAAGATAACAAATGAACTAAAACACCTGCTAAAATAACGAGTGAACAATCAAACCTCATGCTTCAAGAGTAACAGATTGATATCACAAAAAAAAATGTGCTGATAGAGGTTTGTTTTTATTTTGACTTTGACAGTATAACCAGCCTTTATACATGATGCATTAGATTTTTTTGCAGTTAAAAGGCAAAATAAACCCTCTTTACAAGCTCTCCCCTACACGTTTTGGTTTTCTGAAGCATAAACATCAAGTGCATTAGACACAGGCCAATAATGCATGAGTCAAAGTGTGCTTACCTTTCAGCTCAAGCCGTTTCCTCTCCTTAAATAGAAAATGGGATTAAACATTCACAAACGCGCTTACATCCACATGACCTCTTTCTAAAACGCTCCTCTGTGAGCAGAAACCGCTGCGGAGCGCTTGCTATCAGTGCATCTGTTTCTGTGAGAGAGTGAAAGTGCTCTGGGTGTCAGCCTGTTGTTGTTGTTATGATGACGCTGTGTGAGAACGGTCCTCCCGCGACTGGGTTTGGCTGCTCAGTAACCCTCCCTATGAGAGGACATGAGGAGGAGCGTGGAGAGGTGAAAAACGGTCGACCCAGCCCTTGCGGTAATTTGTACCTCTTTTCCTAATCGTATTGTCATCAAGCATGGCTTTTCATTTTTAGCACGTCGAACCAGTTCTGTAACCTGTTGTATTCAGCTGAACTGGTTTAATATATTATATGGTTTCAGGTTTACTGTCGACTAAAGCGGATTTATTGGTCCTGAAAGCCTTTCATACAGGCAGTGGGGAGTTAGTTGCTCGAATTTATAAATGTATGCTTGCTAATTCTTTTATAATTAGGTTAGTTCTTTTACTTGCATTTTGATTGTGAAAGGTCAAGCTTCAAAATTAACAACATCAACAAAATGAAAAGTACTTTACAGTCCATATATAGTAGCCTTGTATAAATAACAGGAAATCATTTTACATTTGTTTGCAGAAATGCTTTTTAAATTTGGAATAATATGGATTGAAGAAATTGTGCACAATGAGATCAGGAATGTGGGAATTAGTTATTAATTGGTTCAGTTTTAAACAAGTAGAAGTTGTCATGCATAAAATTTACTATTCTGTCATTTATTCACTTTCAATTGCATTTTGGATTTTAATAAGAACTGTAAAGCTTCAAAAATAACAAAGCTTAAATAGCTACTTTTACAGTCCATATATAGTAGCTTTAATAACTGGCCAAAATTGTCAATTTTTGTAAAAAAAATAAAAAAAAAAATGCTTGTTGAAATTATGTAACTTTTAGTAATTAGTTACTAATTGGTTTAGTCTTAAACAAAAAGTTGTCTTCATGCATAAAAATGATAATTTGATCATTTTGCATTTGAATGTGAACAAGGATAGGCAAGCTTCAAATATAACAGAAACATTGCTATTTTAACAGTCCTTATATTTATCTGTGTGATGTAAATTTTTATAGCAAAAGTGCTTTTTTAATTTGCAATAATGTGCATCAAGGAAGTTGTGCGCAATCGGATCAGGAAGTAAAATTAAATTCCATTTTGATTTTCATAATTACTTGAACAAATAGTTGTTATCTTTCATAAAAATAAAAATTTTTGTAATTTAGTCATAAAATTTTTATTATTTCCATTCAGACTGCGAACAAGGACATTTGGAATAATTAGCATTGAGGAAATCTTGCACAATAGGATTACGAATGTGCATTAAAGTAAATAGAATTTTTTATAATTTAATTTTGAGTATTATAATTACTCATGCATAAAATAAAATTCTGTCATTTAGACATTTATTTTAATCATTTGTATTTTAAATTAGCAAGGACTGTCAAGCTTAAATATCAAAGCTCAGTAAAAAGAAAAAAAGTTTATACTTAATTTTATATTAAAAATATTAAAAGGGAATTGTGCACAATGAGATCTAGAATGTGTTTTAAGAGAGTTAATGGTTATGGTTAGTTATTTAATATGGTTTCAGGTTTACAGTTGACTAAAGCAGTTATAATGGTCTAAAAGGGGTCATATGACGGTACTAAAAAGAAAATTAGTTTGTGTATTTGGTGTAATGAAATGTGTTCAAAAAACACAATTTTCCACATATTGTACATTATTGTTTTTCTCCTTTATGGACCCGCCTTCTGAAACAAGTGATTTTTTACAAAGCTCATCGGTCTGAAAAGTGAGGTGTGCTCAGCTATCCAGTGTGTTGTGATTGGACGAATGCCTCAAGCATATCACAGAAGTGTTACGCCCCTCACCAAACTGTGAGGACATGTGTCCCGGCACGACAAGACAAAACCAGTAAAACCCATTACAAACCAAGCATTTGTTGCATCCAGTGGTGACATAAATACCGATTATAATGACTTCCACTGTCTTATTACATGTTGCATTGCGTTATGCCTTCTTACTTTGCATGAACATGTGGCCGGTGTTATGCAAATCTTCCCACATTGTGACATAGATGTGGAGGCGTGTTAGAACGAGCCGTTTTAGGGTCTTAACTATTAAGATATAGATATAAAGAATATCTGTTTGGATTTGAGACTTTAGTCCTTGCAACTTTACAGATCTTCTCCATGCACCAAGAGCTTATAACACTCCAAAGAGAAAGGAAAACTTGAAATCGCATCATTTGACCCCTTTAATTAATGGCTTTTATACACATAAAGCACAGTGGAGAGTTAGTTTGTGATTTAATTCTTAAATTAATTCTTAACATTTAGATTCTGTAATTATTTAGTTGTTTAGCCATTTGCATTTTGAATGTAAACAAAGAGTGTCAAGCTTTAAAAATGGCTACTTTAGCAGTCCGTCTAAAGTAGCTGTTTAGAAACAAGACCGAAATGTTACAGTTGTATTGCAAAATTATTTTTTACTCTCCAGAAATGTGCATTGAGGAAATTGTGCACAGTTAGAGCAGGATGGTGTATTAAGGTTTTATTTTTATGTTGACTTTAAAGCATCGACCAGGTGTAGTTTTGTTTGTTTAGTAGATTCACTCTCCAGCTTTACCTTCATAATCTTCATCTCTGATTGCTCGCTCCACCTCCTGTTCTTTTCTTCAGATGCTTGCTTTCCAGATAAATACAATTCCAGATGCATTAGCTCCTTGTTTTTTCCTGACCTGAGTGCAGAGACAGAAAGCAGCTGACCTGTAGTGAGCCCGAGAGCTGGCGGCCCGTGTGTTTGCAGATGAGTGAGAGAGATTAGCGCTCTTGTGTGTGCCAGTGCAGCTCGTGTGCAAGACAATAGCAGCTGCTGAATGCCTGTGTCATTGTGTCTGCGTTTGGCTTTCGAGTAACTTCGTCATCATTGCAATATTTTTCTGCTTTCCAGGCAAAGCTGTCATACCTGCTTTATGACCTGTTTAGTGACATATTACCAGTTCTCCAGCTTGTGATTATTATTTTTTTATTAATTAATATTCATGTTCTTCTTCTTCTTTTTTTTTTTTTTTAAGTGTGGAGATCCTTTCCAAGAAGACAACCTTGTGATGCTGAATGGGTCTAAGGATGAGGTGGAGAAGCTACAGAAGGCCATGGAGGAGCACCGATTAAAGGCTAAAAGTGCAAAAGTAAAGCAATGCCTTGCTGATATAGAATTGCAGTGGTTTTTGGGATGTGCTTGGTGGAAGCTACAATGAAAAATTGCCAGTAAAAGCAAATTAATTATCTTAATGTAATTTGTAAGAGATGAAGAAATGAAAATACACCCTGAACATAACCGAATTAGGAAAAACTGCTTTCACATCCATGTTTTTTTTGTTGTGTGTTGTTGTGTGTGTTTTTTTTTTCTCCATTTGATTTTAGAAATTTTTAAGAACACTTTTCATGTTAGGCTTTTATTTTATTTTATGCAGAAATCTAAGAAGAGCAGAGATACTAAAGTCTCCAAGTCACTGGAATCAACAGGTACTGTAACATGCCGTTTGCATTATAAATCACATTAACGTTTCTGATAAGTGTGTAGAATATATTGTACAAATAACCAGCAAAGGAGTTGTAGACGCAGAAATTAAAGTTAGGGATCATTTACTCTCTCTTATGCCCTATTTCCTTTCTTTCTTTTCATGTGAAATGTGATTAGATCACTTTTGAGATTGTGTTTCCTGTTAAAGTATGAATACTTTTTCACTGTCCGCTGATAACATCAGCGCTTCACTAGAGCTATCAAACCTTTTTCGCAGCATATCACAATCTGTCTGTGATGTAAAATAATGAGCAATGCAATGTTAAGACTGATATTGAAACATAAATGCTATATTTAATATTTTACTATTATTTATACACTATCGATTGTTTTCATATTGTAAATCTCATTTTCTTTTTACAAGATTTAAAAATTCAGTGCTTTTTCATAACTAAATATATATGATTTATTTGGTTTTGTAAGACTTAGAATAGGTGCACAAGTCATATGAGCTACTTTTAGGATGCAGTTTTTCTTATTCACTTTTTTTTTTAAAGCTGTTAAACAGCAGTTCCCATCCACTTCTGTTCTACTTTAAATCTAAGTTCATTTTTTGAGATGTTGAGTTGTGATAAGGAGTGAGATTAGGAGACTGTACTAGATAGAAGAATGTTAAGATTTGTCTCACAGTCTTAATTCTCGTGGGTGGATTTTTTTTTTTTTTTTTTTTTTTATGTAATCAGCCCCTGTTCTTTTGCACACATTTTGTGAAAGTAGTATGTGGTTTTCTGGCTTACCGGCATTGCATCATCAAGACACCTCTGTTGAAAGATTCAAGGCCCTGATACACTTAAAACGAAATCAAAAAACGAACTGATGTGACGTCATTTCGAACAAAATCAGGCCCAAACAAAGTTTGTTGTTCTTCAGATTGAAACAGCTAGCCAAAGCAAACTTTCTGAGGAGTTTGTTTTGGCTCCTAAACACCTTTGAGCTTCCATTGGTCCGTTATGATTACGCAATCGGTGGGTTTGTTCTGAAACTCCACCTTCTTTGACGTGCAATTCTTTTTTCTTTTCTTCGGTTTGTTTCTCATTCAACGGAGGTCCGAGCATAAAACAACATCTTCTAGTCACTAGCAACACGAACACACTGGAGTGGCCAATAGCTGAGCTGGCACGAATATATCCGCACCTGTTCGATCACTCGCAGAGAGACTTCAGAGAATGCATTTAATTTCCCAGAAATTGCAACGAAACTTGGTGTCGACGACTCAGAGTTATGCAAAAAGCAACGTAGAGAGACATCCGAGACAAGTTTTCCAAAGCCATGAAAAGAACGAGTAAAGATGCTGCTGTTCTTTCAATAAGCAAATTTAAAGGGTTTACAATAGCCTAAAAGCAAAAGCCTCCAGCAACGCGGGGGTGTTGGAAAGTTCGGAAACAGTAAACCATCGCTCAGCCTTTTCGAAACTTCCTTTTGCCCCCAAACGAAAAACGAGCTCAGTAAGAAATTCAATCACACTAGTCTCATGTTAACACATATAATGACACAGTAGAACTTTATCAGTGTTCTCACTGCAAGGACATTGATTTATATGTCGAACAGCGTTAGATTATAATTAACTAAAAAGTAAAAAAAAAAAAAAAACTCAAGATAATGGCAAATGCATGCATGACAAATATAACGCTTGTGATAAAAGTCTACTTTTGTGTAAGTTACAAGAACAGGGCATCTTAAAGAATGAAAATATGCCCATAGACCTTCATTGCAAGTAGAGTTTTTAATAAACTGAACGAGGGGTTAAATGAGGTCTGTGGTAAACTTTTATTGAACCCATGACATTCCTTTCATCTTTATTACCAAGTATGTGAGGAATAAAGGTTAAACTTTGTGTAAAAAATGACTGGGACGGGAGTTATCAATGTAGGACAAAAGTCAATATTCAGTGAAGTTTTTTATCTTTCAGTATGGATCGGGGTAAAGTAACGTTAACATGATTATCCGTGAGATAATCATAAATCATCTGAGGTCATCAAAACTATGACAAAACACACTGCCACAGATACAAATTCAATTAAAATTGGAATGAAACGAATTATCCGTAATCTTAGATGCTTTCAGAGAAGATGCTTTCGCTCATGCATTGTGGCAAATACTTTTTTTAAACGTCACAGCGTGACTACACAAATATTGATTTAGTTATGAAAATTTTATTTTTGGTTTATTTAATGTCAGTCAGCTTAACCTCTAATCTCACATATTCTCAGAAAACATAATTTGATATGTGTGTATATTTATTTATTTATACAAACTACTAAAACATTACAAATGTAAACAAAATAAAATACAAATGAAAAGTAATTTAACATTAATAAAAACTAGCTCTGGTTTGAACTTCCTAATAGCGGTTGAACAACTAACTGTAGTAATTTATTAAACTAGTACAAATACCAAATATTGTTTTTCTTTTCTCTTGTGACGACAGGAAGCTGTGACACCTCAGAGACTCAGTCTACATCACTGAACGGAGAAGGCAGCAGTGGAAGCTGCGGTGATTCAGGTATCCCAGCATGCCAGAGTACAGAAGGGCTAGATTTACATGTTTAATGGAAATATGTGTGAAAAGCACATGCAGATCAGTGTTGGTTTCACAAATGTGGAGTCTGTAGATATGATGCATTTCATCACTCCCTCTCTAGAAATCTGATGCAATTTCAACTTCAAAATAAATATGTTGCCGCATTAATTTCTGATATTATGCAACATGGTGAGGTCATGTGAAACCGTTATCACTGCATACTGGTAACCACAGTAGGCAGGATACATACAATGCAGTATGCTGAAAGCAGTTCATGTTAGTATGCATTCATTTTATTTATCTTGACAGTAGATGGCAGCAGAGTAAATGAACTCATGTTATGTTGTGCAACTCCGGCACAGGCTTCAGTGTTAGAAAATTCTGTTTATTATCAGTGTTGAAAACATTTGTGCTGCTTCATGTTTTTGTGGAAACTGTGATATTTTTATTCCAGGATTCTTTGAAGAACAGAATTTGTTTTAAATGTATTTTAATGTATTTGAAATGTCTTTACGGTCTCTTTTGATCAATTGAATGCATCCTTTTTTGGAAAAAAAAATCACCCTTAACTTCTGAGTGGTACTACATTTATTCTAATTTTCTTAAAGTGTGGTGTCCTGACTGAATCTGTGCAAGCCTCACGGGATATTAACAAACAAATGAATTATCCCTACTATACAAATGAAGTGGTCATGTCATTTAGGGACATGTATGTCATGCTTCTCTGTTGTCTTGTCCTCAAAAAGAGACCGCTGTTATATCTGTCAGCCTGTATGCGCATGGAAAGTTTATAGAATATCATCTAGAAAGACTTTTAAAATAAGATTAGGAATTATGAATAAAGGTCACACGGTACATAAGTTTTCTGAAAATGTGCTCATCTCAGGCCATCCAAAAGGTTGAACTTTTCCTTTAAGAATGGATGTTAAAGTTCAGTCCGCCACAGAAAAATTCATGCATTTGTTAGTTCAATAACTCAAGCTATTCTTGTCTTTTTCCCCACTCAGCTCCGGGACCGTCCACATCCGGCGAGTGCTCTAAGATGTTAAAGGCCCCCGCGGGACCCATCGCTGGCAGTAAGAGATCCATCCAGGAAATGAAGGACAAATCTGAGACCTACAAGTCACTCTTCACCTCCCACAGCTCAGCCAAACGTACCAAAGACCAGACGTCCAACTGGGTCACACACACACCTTACCACTTCTGAGTGTGCTCTTCTTAGTGAAGCTCGCTCTCTAGTGGCCAGTTTTTGTAGGAGCAACATTTTGACTGATGGATTGATGCATTGTTTTAAGCAGATTTCTTTTTTCACCATTGCATTTTATTTTCCTTAATAATTATCTTAATTTAGTTGCATGCTTAAGTGTTTATATCTAGTAAACCCATGTTGGCTTGAGTGTCAAATGTCTTTTCTATTAACATTTTTTGACTGGATTGTGCTTTGATGCAGCATCTTGTTTTAAACTACTTTAATTCAGGATTAAACATGAAATGTATTCCAGTAAAAATCTTAAAGACCGATAACTATGTTTTCCTCCTCAAGAGCATAAACACATGCTGAGCGTTTCTTCTTACGGTATCACACAAATAACCTACTAGTTACAGTTATGTATTGTACTTTTAAAAATTTTTTTTTTTATTTTTTTTTTTGTGAACAATAAAGGTCAGATCTGGGAGAAATCGTGCGTTGTTTCGGTCAATTTGTCAGTGAAGACCCTCAATACTGTTTTTGACCACAGGGTGGCAGTATATGTCTAAGAATAAGCGCCGCCGCAGTCAAACAGCATGAGATCTGATGTAGTTGTCTGTTTCTTGGCTTTTTGCAGTTCCCCACAGGTGCATAAATAAAATCCAGATTCTACATTTTCAGGTATGTGTCTTAATTCCTGAGTGCGTGAGAAAGCTTGAAATATAGCATGCTCAAACTTAATGAATTGTATCACTCAAGGTTGCAGAATTTTATGCAACATGTTCTGTGGAACATGAAATGCCAGCTAAGGAAGCTATTCCTTGTTAATCGTAATTATTTTACTTAAAAACTTAATTAAAATGAAAGCGCCGTTGTGCAATAGTGTGCTGTTCCACAGAGCTGGAGCGATGACTAATCATCCTCACCGATAGGAATGCTGCGGCTCCCTTTCAGGTGTTCCGAGAGTTTGCGCATGCGCGCTGCGTGCCCTGCGCATCCAGGTGTATGAGCGTCGCGAGCGCGGCTGATGAGAGCATTCGCTGCTTCACAGCGGGACCGAACAGCTGAAGCAGATGTCGCTGCTGGAGAGGCTGGACTGGCGGGTACGTTTTCATTACACTCTTATTAATACTAAGAGGAAACTAGCTGTAGGGGGAAATGGTCAATTAATGATGTTTGAAATATTTTGTAAAATGTGTATAGGCCTAGTAAAGGGTTTAAATTCGTGTAAACTGGTGCATGCATCAATGCTTGAGCTTGCAGAATGTACAGCCTAAAGAAAGCAGGGTAATAATAACCACAGCTAGGCTATTTATAATAGTAATAATAGAACAATAACAAATAATTGCCAAATTGTAGTGCCTTTATTTCTTCGGGTGTGAAACTTAACACCTCTCTGAACATTTAACAGCTGGAAATTCATAAAATCGAATAAAACTATTAAGTCCAGCCTGGACTTAATAGTTTTATTCGATTTTATGAATTTAGCAGACGCCTTTTTGAAGGAATAAATGCGTTTTATCACTGTCAAATTTCAGCACGTGAAGAGGTTTGTTGCGAGCATTTTAACACCCAGCAGTTTAACCAATTAAAAAGAGCTACTATAATCATACGTGAGCACCAAATGAGATCACACGTCTCTGTAAAAAAGTATATAATTTACTGGCTAAACAAATAGTTTATTAAAAATGCAACAACAACATTTAACTAATTGGTTTGATTTGTGCATCAATCCATGCATCCGATTCAGCAGATTCTCTTCCTAAATTTGATTTGTCCAACTTCCACCTAAAAGAAAAAAAATGCTAAAAAAAAAATGTCATGTTTGATCAGAGGATGATGGTTTTTCAGTGTTTCGTGCTGGCTACACATTAGTTTAGATACATACACGCAAACACTTTTTAATTGTGAGCCTGTTACTGTATTATGCAACTGTTTGATCCTTTATAATGATATATTTCCGTGCATTAATTGCAATGCTTAAAATGAAATGCGGTCGGGTTTCAAGGTGGGCATACAAAAATTCTGATATCAGTTTAATACAATAATTCATGCAACAAAAATTAAACAGATTTGGATTCTTTATTTCTTTTTCTTTTAATGTTACAACCTGCATTTTGTTACTGTAAGGTTGTAACAACCACGCCTTCATTTACACAGTTTTAGAATAAGTTGTATATTTCAAAATTACTTGCATTTATATCAGATAAATGGGAAAAATATATAAAGGTATTACGAAAAAAAAAACTGCGCTACAGAGAGAGTTAACACCAATCTCCGGTTTTCAGTAACACTAATTAAAACCCACACACAGTTGCCCTACGTGTTATTAAATAAATAATAAAAACAGCATGCATATTATATTTTAAATGGTGTTTTTCAATACTCTGTAGGCCTTCTTGTTAGCGCATCATGGGCCTGAGTGATCACAGATTGTTTAACAGAATTGCTCCTCGGTATTTTTTTTTTTTTTTTTTTTTTTTAAGAAATCAAATTATTACGATTTTTACTAATGTATTTATTATTTTTGAAAAAAGGCCAATAGGCCTAAATGATTAAATCCGGCTACATGCTTATTTGCGGGTTCCGTTCACTCTCAGACGATGAGTTTTGAGCCGAAATAAAACGCTTACGGTGAATGACTTACAATTAATAGCTATCTCACACTGATGATTCATCAGTCAGTTATTAAATCATTCTGATTCCGTTTTGCACAAACGACGCAGAACGAGAATACCGAGTCTTCAGGTTAGGCCTATAGGTAAATAATAATTAATGTCTTACAACATTTTGGCATTCATGCATTTATTATTGCCTGAGTGGACGTTTTTCTTGCGATTTCAGCAGGTTACATAAACAGATGCCTCTCCCTCGGGTTACAGTAGAGTCTACGTGTGTGAAAGCATCTGACAGAAACTTCATTCAGATTACAAAGGAATCAAACTCGCTCGTGCGCTTCATTTATCTCAGTCCAGCTCGAGCCGCAGGCGCTTTGACCCACAAACACATTTAATTCACCTGCATTAGCAGACAGGCGAGTCTAAACCGGATTAAGTCTTTCTCTCGTCTTTTTCCCCTTCTTTTGCTATCTTTTTGTTTACGATTTTTCAAATCTCTAATGCAGACATTTTCCACTTTAAAATACTTTGCATTCGTTAGTAGTAGTAGCCTAGTAGTATTAGTAGCTAGTTATTTTAATAGGCTATATTTCATTTAATCAATTTAATTTTAAGTTAGTTAAGCAAAAACGATAAAAACACACAATTAGGCTATATAAAACACAGTTGATCTGTAAAGCCTAAAATCATTAGTGAAAACGTTTTATTTATTTATTTTATTATTATTATCACTTTATTTTTAACTGATTTACTGCGTTTGTTTTCATTGCAAAGTATCTAATAAGCATAAAATTTGAGGGAAAAAATGCAAATATATTTTCGATTTGTCCAATTTTTGCACTCAAATTAATATCTATCATCCAATTAATATCTATCATATCCAATTAATA
Organism: Carassius auratus; assembly: GCF_003368295.1. Lineage (NCBI taxonomy): Eukaryota > Metazoa > Chordata > Actinopteri > Cypriniformes > Cyprinidae > Carassius > Carassius auratus. Next base: position 26,916,407 of record NC_039248.1, read on the forward strand.
TCAATTAATATCTTTCTATCGTTCTATTAATCGTTCTAACGTTCCATCTAGCCATAATTCTGGTCATTTATAATTGCGTAAAAGACATTTAATTTCAATTAAAACATATTACCATTATTTATTTGTAGAGTTTGCTTCAGTAAGTGGCAGATCGTCGCAGTTTGCCCTCTGAACAGACGGACAGTTCCGCGATTGGTCCGTCGTTCTGACAGTAGCCAATCAGCAGCAGGTTCTCCGCTGTGACGTAGTCAGCGCGCAGTAGGTCACCGCCCACCGCTGACTCTTGCAAATATAGCAGTGAGAGTCCAAAGAGAGTCACTGAGTCGAGCCTGAGCCGCTCTGTTTTCCGTCAGAGGGAGTCGAGTGCTTCTGTTTGGAGAAGTTTGAGTCGCGAACTACACGAGTTTATGTTCCTTCATCTTCCTCCTTCAACACTGAGTTGATGCTTCACTTCTGCGCGGCGCGCGCCGGACTCTCTGGATTATATTCGAGACCGCAAACAAACATCAGCACAGATACACACGTCTGAGATCACGCGAGGCAAAGACAAAATGTTGTGGAAATTAGCAGATAACGTGAAGTATGAAGATGACTGCGAGGTAAGACGAAGAAGAAGCGAACCCGAGCGCGTTTTCTTATGCAGACATCTGGTTGAGGGGCAGATTTTATTGGAGAATCAAAAACATGCATTGTCTGTTTATAATTTAAAATAAGGAAATTCGGCATTGTTCTTTTCCCGAATAATATGCAAAGTGAGTTCTGCGAAGTTAACTAGGTACTGGAATGTTTCATTCTTATTGTAGCCTAAAAAATATAGCTTACCTATAAGCCATTTTCTTTTATTTTTTGCATGAATTATTTCAAATTTGATCACGCGCAAATAAACAGAATTGTACGTGCCGACTAAACTGGATAATAACATTTCATTAAAAAAAATGTATATTGAATAGTTATATTGAAAAAATTTCATATAAGTTACAAATTATTCAGCCGGTATAATAATTAGCTATAGAGCTATAATAAAATAATAATAAAGTACTAATGCAATCTAATTCAAAACGCAATAATTGCATAGTTTTCATTTGAACGGAGACTGAATCTTTACTAATGGAAAAAAAGGTGGGAATTGTTTTTTGGCGCTGTGTTCTCCACTAGCGCAAGACCGATTGTTTCAAATATCGGGTTTCATTCTGAATTTGAGAGAAAACTCTCAAACTCTCTTGTGGTCTCAATTAAGCTGTCTAGAAATGGCCCGTCGCTCATTGTCATTCATGTGTCTCTGGTGACAGTAACTATCCAAGCAACTTTGCCAGACAATAGAAGTCATGAATGCACACACTACAGAACCACTCAAGAGCTGAACACAGACTCAAAAGACGAGCAGCTGATGCTGAATTAGAAAGAGAACAAGTGACTTGCGTAAAAATGTTTGGTTTGGTAACATTACATATGCGTTGTATGTGATCAAATCTAAATTAACAGACCAAATGCATTCGATGTGACTGAATAGTTAAATAAACAAAAGTGCGATTGTTGGCTTCAAACGTATCTTTAAGCCAACAACTTAACGTTTTTTATTTTATTCTAAGATTTTTGAGCATGCATACAATTGTGCATGATAAAGAACATGCAAAGTTCAGTTTTAATTTGCATGGAAATGTTTATGATTTGTTAATATCTGTGCAAATTGTGTAAAAAGCTGGATTTTTCCATTTAGATTTGAAAAATGTTTTTTATTTTTATTTGTATTTAACTCAACTTGTTTTCCAAATTTAAGCATTATACTTGTGCATTTGTCAGATGTATTTTCTCCAGAGGTATTCATGTGATCAGAATGAACTCGTCGTGTGCATGGTTTTAATGTGATGCACTCTCTGTTTCAGCAGGAAAGACATGATGTTAGCAGCAATGGAAACCCCCGTTTACCTCACATTCCCACGGTGAGCCAGCACCTCTACAGCCCGCCACCGTCCCTCTCGCACACCGCCAGCTCGGACTTCCAGCCACCGTACTTCCCTCCCCCTTACCAGCCTCTGCCGTACACCCAGCCTAACGACCCGTACTCTCACCTGGGCGACCCGTTTAGTATCAACTCAATACACCAGTCTGCAGCATCTAATCAGCAACAGTCATGGCCCGGACGGCAAGGTCAAGAGGCCATAGGGTCCCACGGCCGCAGTGGACTCGGCAGTCCCCTTCTGGGCCTGGAAGGGGGCTCGTCCGGGATGCGCCGGGATGGTTTTAGGAGACCAGAGCTACTGCCTCCACACATTCATGGAATCGATTCCATAGGTGATAACATGGGTTTGCACGATATAGGCCACGGATTGGATGACGTTCAGGTGAGTTGATTTGATTGATGATTTCATAATTATTTATTTGGGATTACGTGGATAGTGATGCATTTGCTGGTTCTTTCTTGCAGCAAGAAGGTGATCACAGTATTGTAATTCCTGATCACACAGTCATCAAAAAAGGTTGGTTGTATTTCTGTTTTCTAACATAAATAAACTTTACTTTTTACTTTAGGTTCTCATTTGAATGGGAAAGATGTGAATATGAGTCTTGTAATTTTGCATTAAAAAAATAATTTTGCATTTTAATTTTACAGTACAACAGCATTATTAAATATATTCATTTTGTCTAATATATTTAATAATAACCACAAACATAATCATATTTATAGTAATTTTGAATTGGTCAAAAACAGTTGGGATAATTTACTGTAAAAACTTGAGAAGGAGCGTTTTTTTTATTGTTGGTAAAAATGTTCAATCTACGATTTGAGCAGTTTTTTTTTTTTTTTTTTGTACAAATAAATAAATTCAACTGCCTTATTTAGATACTTTTTTATTAATCACCTTTTACATAAAATATTCCTGTGGCCTGACTAAGGAAGGTAGAAAAATTCCATGTACTCTCTCAAATAAAATGAGCTCATTATGCATAATCATTATGAAGTGTAAGGATCACAAAATGCTAGACCTATTTAAAACAATTTTATATGAAATGTAGCATTCCAGGAGTTTTCAAATTTAATTAACTTCCTTAAATAATTATATGAAGCGTGTTTTGAATAAGAGTGTGTTCTAGAATTGTAATGTATCATGATTTATGATTCTTTCAAGCTGAATAATTTGCATTGAACATATGCAACTCAGATCTTTAGAAGGAACTGATCTGCTCAATCCAACCATTAAGTCAAAAGACTAAAATCTTGCACCTTTGCTGTTTATGTGGAAAAAACTAAGTCAGGCTCCAGATTTCGGCTTGTCCGAGCCAACGGTTTAGGTGGGTGGAGTTGAGGTGGTGCCGGTTCATGCATATATTGCTAATCCTTTTGGTCATGTGGTCCATTTAACTAATCTGGCATTGATCCGCGGAGCATTCTGCCACTCTTTCAGCATGAATGGAAAGCCAAAGAAAGGATCCCTCTCAAAATGGCAGACTAGCCAAAGTTGTAGATGTTGGGCAATCCTTAAAATGGTGTGTTTGCTCAGAGAGTGGAGGCCTAGGCCTGTTTTTTAGTCTGTCAGAACGCAATTCTGCCCCGCTACACACACACAAACACGCTCGAGGAGACAAGAATCAACCGTAGTTGGGGTGTGGCTGCTTTTAAACATGCATGGGTATTTTGTTCAGTCCTATGCTGTGACACGAAAACGTCTTAAATAAGCAAAACAGAAAGACAGTTTTGAACATCTGTTTGTTTTGTGTGATCACTAGCTGCTGAATGAGGGGTTTGTATCAGTGGTTCTCAACAGGTTTTTTGCTTTAGGACACTTTAGTTACATCAACCCAGTTCAACACTAAAACTGTGTAGCATGCAAAAGTAAACAAGAATGTCTTTACATTTGCAGCGGAGAAGCATTACAGTGTTTGTTTAAATCAATTTAGTATCCTTCTTATATTTTGTTTAGCATTGTTCATGGTTTTGAGGTTGAATGCTTGCATTTTGATATCTGTTTAATTTGATTAGCCTCTGACAGGTTACAAATACATGAGTTTAACTGAGTTGGACCCAAGACCTTTCCATTAAAAAAAAAGTATTTCTCCAATCTTTTAAATGTTGATTTTTTTTTTTTTTTTTTTTTGCTGTGATAACTATGCATGATCAAATATTTAGATGCATTTTATAATAAGCATATATCATACTGAGAATGACTTATCAATTACCTTTAGTTTTGCAACAGAGTTGAAGATGCATTAAAGATCACTAAAGTTTTAAAGCAAAAAAAAAAAAAAATTCGGAGTCCATATTTTTGAGATCGTTTGGTGGTCTTTACTATTTTCCTGTATAATCCTGCAGCGTCTGTATTATGTTGTGGTCAGGAGTTGACTGACAGATTCTGGCATTTATTTTAGCTAGTCAGTAATTTAGATTTCTTTCGAGGCACCAAGTGACATGCTGAATTAATGTCTATGCCAATATTTTAGTCGACATGATTATAGCATGGATGATGCTCTGTCCAGTTCTGGCCCATATCAAAATTTATGTCACATGTTTGGCTTGAATTTATTCCATCTTCATCTTAACCGCTTCAGCTTCTACTTTGCAAGTGCATCTGAAAATATTCACTCTTTTTCTAAAACAAAATGGTGAAAGTGAACCTTATGTTTTTCTAATTAGATTCAGTTCAACTTCCTTGTAAAAAAAAAAAAAAGTGTTGCAATCAAAATCGGAGCTTTCTTAGCTCAAACATTTCTAAACAAATTCTCCCAAGATCAATTGATCTGAGCTTGTTATATTTTTATATCTCTGTAGTGGTTTTATATATCCTAAAGATCCTAAAGTTGGTGCTCAGTTGTGTTGAAACCTGTTTGAAGTTCCTGTTTGTTTCTTTCTTCCCTCCTGTATTTCTGGAGCTGTTTGATTGAACGATATATTTCTGGTCCGATGTCCCTGCCAAAGGGAAGCCCGTTTGGGATTCCCTTTCAGAAAGAGTCTCTGCTGGGAATGGTGTCAAATCCCACTGAGGTCTTCTGTTCAGTACCTGGTCGACTCTCTCTTCTCAGCTCCACTTCCAAGTACAAAGTAACTGTTGCAGAAGTTCAGAGACGCTTGTCCCCCGGAGTGTCTAAACGCTTCCCTGCTCGGAGGAGTATTACGCAGGTGAGCAGCTATTGCACATTCATACTTGAAAATATGTTAATATGATGATATAAATGCACTGAATTTTACATTGTACTATATTTATATTTAAGACTTGAGCAAATGAAAAGGTTGGTCGATGAACCTCATGATACTCAACAACAAGCCCAGGTCCTAATTCACCATAATTTAATCATTGCATCATTGAAAAATACTAATGTGGCATAATTTTCATAAGTTACACACATTTCACCACAAATTATCATTAGCATAACGTACAAAAATGACAAAAATGTATATATATTATGAAAAATATATATGATAGTCTAAGAGTTACTTTTAAGTTATGCCAATTTTAATAAAAAATTTTTTTTAGTTAAATTTTACTGTAGTACACTGAATTAATTGTCTGTGCAGGTGAACAAAACCTTATAAGAATCATGTTTGAGATTACTATACATTGATGGAAAATGTGCTTAATATTCATGCAAATTTTGCCAAAATTTGACCCATGGGGGGGGGGTGATGTCATCAAACACACAGTCTAATCTCGCTGCCCCTTATTACTGGGAATATTTTTTCTGTTCTCATGTGTCTGACGCAAACACACTGATATTCGTTAAGTAGGTCATATAGCACAAGCGCTGGGAGGGGGAGGTGTCGGACGGGAGGGGGGCACTTACTCATGCCTCCTCCTAACAATCCCTTACCCCACATGTGAAGGGTGATGCCAGCCACAACTCTAGTCATGCATATCATAGAGGCCAAACAGCAAGTGGGGATTTTGTCTGCGCTTGTATGCGTTTTTGTTACTGCATTTTAAACACTTAAGCTGTGACATCATTTTTTTTTCATGAGCCTTTTTATCCATGTGAATCTGGGCCAAAACATCTTTCCATATTGGCCTCTAAGTCAAATAACGCAAACAAAACAAATAAAATCCACGTGTCACCTGCAATAGTTCTCTTGCAATTTTCTGAAAATGTGCTCATGCTAAGGGTTTAAAGGTTTGGAAAAGTTAAAAAAAAAAAAATTGTCTGATAATATGAATGATAGCAACCGTTACTAACCTAGCATTGGCAGGTTTAGCAAAAGGTCACTAATGACACTCCTGTCATTTTATTCTTAAGGGCAAAGTCAAAGAACGGCGGCCGATCCTTGAGAGAAAAACTGGATAAAATTGGACTGAACTTGCCGGCGGGTCGCAGAAGGCCGCCAACGTCACCTTACTAACTGCTCTGGTGGAAGGTAAGCACCTTATGTCAGTCAGTTTCCACTGTTGTTACTGTAAAAGTAGTTTTTATCATAAATGCTAAGGACAGTAATATATTTCAGTCATTGCAACAACAAAATCTGTGGAGGTTGACGTGAAGTTCCAGAGTGGATTTAAAGTTTGGAATAAAAAAACACAACTTTTGCCCTGATTTACAGTCTGAACAAGTCAGTGGTAGATGCTGAAAAGCAGTCGAAAAGTGTATGACAAAATCTGTTTCGATTATAAAAGTCTTGTTGCATTAAATCGGTTTAATTGGTGAAATGAACCGTAACAACACGGAATGTGCTAAATGCTAAAACAAATGTTTTGGCTTGATTTAATTTAATTTAATTCCTTTTATTTTTGAGGTTGAACTCAGGCCAAGTCCAAATTCTAGCGTCTAAATTCCAGTGGAACATCTAGAGAACAGTGATAGTTTAATACAAAGGCAAAAGACTTGCGTGATCACACGCAAAGGTCGTCTATGTTAGCTCTACTCGCAATCTGTAATTTCTTGACATTTCATGTCCACCTTTTTGCATGAGTATAGCTAACCAATGAGTCACAGAGACATTAGCGCAAAGATCACGAGTTAACTAGCACCAGGAGCGATGCAGAATACTTTTAGCTTTCTCTTTTAATGTCACCATTCTCTCCACTAATGGGAACATGGGTCTGAAGCAGGAATGACTAGAAGGCGTAGTTATTTACAGACCTTCAAAGCTGAATTAGGGCTTGTTATCACATGTTCGCTAGCCAAGAGAGCGACTGACCTTAAAGACGACTACTGTGAATAATGTGCTAGTCTATCAATAAGAGCCTGTTGGGTCTAGGGGACCATTAGACGCCTTCAGCTACAAAGGCTCGTTAAAGACATGCAGTGTGACCACCGCCATCCGCAAAAGAGAGAGTCTATTCATCTGAAATCATCTCAGCTTAGAGAGGAAATGATTCTTTTCGTGATGCCGTTTTGAGTCATTTCCAAGCCGATGGATCCGACGGTGACTCATCTT
>NC_039248.1:28031366-28072605 GCF_003368295.1 Carassius auratus
CCCTATATGATGTCATCCATTGAAACAATATGACGTCATACATGTATGTACATTTAACTTCTGCATAACCAGCATTTTTTTTTTTTACTCATTACAAGATATTTTGTCCCTATATTCATGTCAATGTCTTCTGTTCTAGCTTTTCAAGATGCGTTTAAATGCATTTATATTTTGTAACAAATTCTCTTGCTCTATGAAATGCAGTTAGTTATGATCACTCCAGGGGGAGACAAACAGAACATTTCGAAGTCGTTTCATGATGTTACTTGTCACTGAATATTACATCAACCCAACTTTTTAATGAAAGGTCGTCACTTTCTAATGCACAATCAGATGTTCTCTTCAATCAAAGTATTAGCATCAGTGCAAGTGAATGTTGATCATAAAGTACAGCAAATATCTGACATTCATAATGTCACTCATGAGTAATAGTTCAGATGTCAGTAGTTTATGCGTTTTGCACAGTCGAATCCCTCCAGTTGAGGGGAAATTATCGAGTTGGGGAAACACGGAGAGCGACCAAAATGCACTGTGACTCGTGGCATGATTAGAGTGCACCGAACAGCCTTCCTCTTCCTCTTCTTCATCAGACAATTGATGATGCTGTTAGTACAAACCATGTGTCTGCTGTTCAGCTTGCTCTGACAGACACGTTTGGAAACACAGTATGCCTGGCTCCAATGTGCCTTGTCATTTTTTCAGACTCGTAGTTTTCTTTTTTAACCTAGTATGTTCACCCTTGATAGTTCATGCATACAGTAAGTATTTGAGATTTTTACGCACATCAGTCATCAAATGCGGTTTTTAAACTTTAGAATAAATTATAGTTTTTAGGTAAAAAACCTAAATGCTTGCTATTCACATCTAATAAATCACCTATATTATTTGTCACTTTTTAGACATATCAGACACCTGTAAATTAGTTTTTTTTTTTTTTTTTTTACTTTTTAGTGCAGTTTGAGTGTGTGCATGAGATATTTGGCCAGCAATACAAACAGGTCAAATTAATTTCTGTTTCAACACCAGCATCCTGAATACATGTTCACCCTCACAGCATTCCATACGAGTGTTTGAGATTTTGTACACATCAGAAAGACACGAGTGTGTGTGTGTGTTTCAGATCATATGCATGTACGTGTGAACTCTCAGAATGAGCGTGTCCCACTGAAATCACTGATGTGTGTTGTGTGGAATTGTCAAAGAAAGAAATATTTTAAAGCATATGGAGAGTTTGTTGATTGTAACTGTAAATAATGAATGTAAAATAGGTGAATTTTATGTCTAAGAAATTGTAGTTTTATAGTGTGATTTTAATAGCTGTACTGTTTTCATCTATTTTTATAATGTAGAATAGATTTCTTTTCTTTAATGCACTATCATGGTAGTAAATACTGTAAGACAGTGTAAACACCTTACCTTTTTTTGTTTACCATACTGTATTTATTAGTTCACCTAATTTATTTAGTTTTTTTTGCTTTCAGTTTTACTTCTGTTATGGAAATAAAATTGTTAGAAAAAAAAATCTGTTTTTGTGATTGAACTGAGGATCGGTGTGGGTAGCTGTAGCACTGGGGTTTCCAACAAGTGGTTCTGATTAATCAAACACACCCGATACAACTTTGATCAAACTGAAACTGGCGAGTTATTTAGAAGACCTACAATAACCACTGTCAGAAATCAAGACCCTCGAGAAAAAGAAGTTGAACAGTTTTAATTTCTAATTCAGCAAAGCAAATGAACCCTGGCAGTGTTGTGTAGTGAAGGTTTGAGCGTTTGTGAGGGTGAGTTGAACTTCTCTGGTCAGCCATAGATAAAGGAAATTGGATTCTTCTCATTGTGTTTGATACTATAGATGATGTGTCCACACTAAGGAATGGAGATGCAAAACAACTTCTGAAAAGTGTGGATAAAAAATATTACCACCCTCTTTATTAATATTAAATGCATGCAACTGATATAGATAAATTATATGTGTGAAGTCACATACAGCAGTTTAAAATGCATGTGAAAAAAGTGCTTTTTTGCATGTATAAAAAGCATTAGATGCTGGTAGAATTTGAAGTCAATTTCAAATTGAGCCAGGTCTAAAAAAAAAATATGTTGCTGAATTGCCAGTGTATAAAACAGGCAAATGATTTGGATGAACTTTGGCCATGAATTATTAAATGAAGCATGGAAGGATCAGTGCAGTGCAGCTCATGCATTCATATTGGCATTCACACAGTATTATGTACCATTTCAAATTTATTTTATTATTTCTTACAAAACAATATCAATCATGTGACAGAAACTTCTTGTAAACTTGCCAAATTAACATTGAAGCTCTACAAAGCTTGACAAGAAAGGATGCCAAAATAAATCAAATAAGACAATGAAAATATTTATACCTTTTAAGTGTGCATTTGAAAAACTGCATCGAGCACATATATACATATACAAATAGAGGACAACAGAACTACTGTATATAATCTGGGACATTCAAGAGCACTTTGGTTTGAAAACCCAAAACCTGAGTTTGACTCCAGCCCTCCCCCGTCCCGCAGAGGAGACGTACACCATCTAGTACCCATTTATACTCATGAGCTGGGGCGGAAAATAATAACATCTCAGAGCTGCTGCTCATACCTCACAAGGACATACCTAAACAATATATTATTAGAAGCTTCTTAAGAGGTATATGGTTCAATGATGACGTGAATAAACACGTTTCGTTGCAAAACACATACTGAGGATAAAACAAAATACAACACAAATGCTGTGTTATGTTAATTCCAGCTAAGCATGACATCAATATAAGCCTGTCCTTCATATGAAAAAAAAAAATCCCAAAATTTAATTCAAAACTGTATAAACAACTAAAAATGTACACCTTTTCATCAAAACGTTCCTATCAGCACTTGAAAATCAATGTTTGAGGAATGCAAAAGTGGAATATTTTTTGAGAGGGCAAAAAATCGGATATCAATTCTGATATCAGTCGAACGTTTATGTGTGTTTTTTGGTATCTGTAGATGAGTCCAGTGCATTTGAGCTTTACATTTTTTTTTTTTTGCATAGAGTAAACCAAAGCTGAAGAATGATTTCAGATCTTCTTCCTGTCAGACGAATGAAGGTTCTCCGTGAACTCTGAAGCGATACACACAGGTGTACTCCAGGTGACCCCAGTTACTCAAGATCCTCAGCTCTGTCATGCTATAGATCTCTGACGCTTCCTACAGCCAAGAAGAAAGGTTACATTTCTCAAGTTTCACACCTAGGTAGCCCAAATATATATACATTTCTAATAAATGTAGAATTAATTTATATGTATATAAAAACTATATTTTACATAATAATTTATTATTAATGTGTCCAGACGTTTTATTATTATTAAAAATAATAGAACTATTTTGTTTAAACCAGTGTAAATATAAAATACTTTTGACAAATTTGGGGTCAGTAAGATTTTTTTATTTGTGAAAGTAATTCATACTTTTATTCAATAAGGATGCATTGATCATAAGTGACAGATGGAAAATACTTTTATAAGGTTTCAAACTATCTAAGTAAATTGAAAAAAAATGGCTGTTCTTCTGAACTTTCTATTTATCAATAGAAAGTTCAGCCTAATTATATGATGGCATGCACTAGTCACTTGTGCAGCATTGGTCTACTCACTCACCGCTCACTACCTCATTCGGCATGGAACTGACGTCATTCCACTACCTCATCAGTCCGTTAAATAACTGCTCTTGGTCACTTGTCACTTTAATCAGACTTAATAAGATATTCTTAATAAGTGATTTTTTGCACTAAAAAATCTTTTAACTGCACTGTTGTTCACTTCACTGATTTGCACTATATCTGTCATTTACCTTGCGCTGCTTTATTTAACCTTATTTTTAACTTTATTTTTAATTTGTATTATATGTCTTTTTATATATATATATATATATATATATATATATATATATATATATATATATATATATATCATTCCCTTATTGTATAGTTGTATCTACATTTTATATTTGATCTAGTTATTTTTTATTTTTTTTTAGGCTTTAATGTTAATGTTATCTGTATGCACCGGGGTCTGAGAGTAACGCAATTTCGATTCTCTGTATGTATGTACTGTACATGTGGAAATTGACAATAAAGCAGACTTGAAACTTGAAATAAAAATGTATCGGTTTCCACAAAAATATTAAACTGTGTTTAACACCAATAAAATGAATAAGAAATGTTTTTTTGAGCAGCATATCAGCATATTAGAATTAGTATTATATTAGTAGCTTTACAATCACCGTCATAAACTATATTTAAAAAACATTCAAACAGAAAACTGTTAGTTTAAACTGAAATAATATTTCACAATATTACCGTTTTATTGCATTTTTTAAAAACAACAACAGTAATATTAATATTAAATACAGAAATACTACATGTACTACCATGATGATGATGATAGATAGTCTATTTGGACTCACCGCAAGCTTGAAAGTCTGAATGGGCTCTCCATCCTGGTCATACATGAATGTCCCAAGCAGCTTTCCATCTTCAGTCTCATCAGACATACCCTGAACACACCACAGCCGAGGAATCTCAAAGCTTTTGCTTCAGTGTTTTGCAGATGATTAAAAAAACACTGAAATAACAACTCACATAGACAGCAAAATCCTTGGGGGCGCTGTCAATGCGGGCCGTCGGTGAGAGCTCTTTGGGAAGGTGTTCGAGCGTCACATGAGTGATTCTTACTGGGTAAGACAGCGCGATTACCAGGAAACCCTGGGAGCCTCGGAATGCCCAGCACTTCCCGGGATACAGCTCGGGCTACAACACACACACACGGAAGCTTAGACAGTCAGATCTGTGTCTACTGTATGTGACAGTGTGTGTGTGATCTGGTACCTGTATAACAACCCGAGGGCTTTCTGAATGATACCACAGAGGAATGCCGAATAAACTCAGACACGCAGATCTGGTCTTATACGTCTCTGAGCACCGGGTGTTGAGCACACTGGCACCTGCACAAACACACACACACACACTTAGTCACGTCCGGTAGCGTTACATATATACACTACTGTTCAAGAGTACGATTTTTTTTTTCTTTAAAAGAAGGCTGCATTAATTGATCAATGGGAAAAGAACAGTAAAAACAGGAATACTGTGAAATAGTATTACATTTTACAAGAATTGTTTTCTATTTTAATATACTGTAAATGTAATTTATTCCTGTGATACAAAGCTGCATTTTTTTTACATGATCCTTCAGAAATCAGTCTAATATTCTGATTTGGGCTCAAGAAATACTTATTATCACTATCAATGTTGAAAACAGCTGTGCTGCTTTTTTAATCTCTGTATATATTTACTGTGCACACACACACACACACACACACAAGGGTAATTATTACCAGAAGATTCCAAGGCATAGTCGGCCAATCCAATCCCATCTGCCCTGTACAGACTAATTGCCCTGTGGACCATTTCTTTCACATCCTGTTACATACAAAAAAACAAATTCTCATTAAAAGACATCATGATCCTGACGTATACTTCAAACTAAGACTAAAACAGCACAAAAACACTATAGTTATTCTACATTTGTCATCCCGTTACACACAGACACACACTTGTATAGTGACAGCTCCGGCTCCTTCCTGTTGCAGCGTCTCTCCCACGGTCCTCCAGACGTCTCTCCTGCTCTCTTTCTCCCGCACTAGTCTGTCCAGTATCCGTTTCTCCACATCCTCCAGCGCCCTCTGCAGCTCAGGACGGAGCACGATGGTCGATTCCAATGAGCCTGGATCTTTCAGGAGTTTTATCAGCCAATCGGATAGCTCTGCTCTCAGCTGCAGAGGAAATGACATCATTAGTCCAATAATACTCAACCGCATTCATCACATCAAAGGAATTTAAATGAGCTGAAAGCATCCTTACGTTAGTGTTGAGAGAGTCTTGTGCATCAACTCTTTCCTTGAGGAGGTCTTGGGTCGACTGCAGGTTTGAGATGCTGGACTTCAGATCAGAAACCTGCTGCTCGTGTTCAGACTCTGACCTAATGAATATTAAACATATTTATTACATCACTGCATAAAATCATGATGCAACATGCAAAAGAAGATTGAACCAACTCCACAAAATCAAAGTAAAAAACTGATAAGACACTCACTTCCTCATCTGATCATCCATAGACTTCAGATCAGTTTGAATCATCTAGGAGACAAGCACACAAATACATAATTACTGTAGGTGGATGACATCATTTCCTGTTTTGCGCTTTGTTGCTATGGCAGAAGAAACAGAGGTGGTAGAAAGGAAGAGGGAACGTTTGGTTTGGTTTCCTCACCTCAGATTTGACCTTCTGTCTCATGCTCTCCATCTTCAGCAGTTCGATGTCTTTCTGAGATAACAGACAGACAAAGAGAAAGACATTAGGACACTTCCTCTTTAAAAGACACAGACAAACCTGACTGAGATTAGATTTGAATTACCATCAGGCTCGCCTCTCTTTCATGCAAGCTGACAATCTCTTCCTTCAAGTTAGACAAGCTCGCATGTTGGAGATGATCCTTTAGAGCAAAAAAAAAGCCTTTAGTTAAATAATTAGAGTAATTTAAGAGAAACATACAGTAACTGAGTATGAAAGAGGATCCTTTCTGAGTTCTCATTAACCTGGAGACAATCTACTCACAAAGGTTTCTTTCACAGGTCTATCTGTGTGTTTAACAGACGGAGTCTTTGTAACAACCTCACGAGGAAGAGAACGAGAAGCAAACGGGAACCAGTACCATATTCCTGTAACACAATATCAGGTCACTGCATATTAATGTTTATTACTCAGGCATGAACATGCAATAGCATTTTTACAGCTACATCTACTGTACTGTATGTAGTCTTCAAAGTGGGTTATTTTGAAATACTGTACACAGATTTAATTTTCGATATTTAGTCACTATCTGCCGTCTCACCAAAAATGAGAAAGATGAGAAGGAGGAGCAGAACAGCGGTCTTTCTCATATCTGATGTGCATCTACAGAGAGGGAAAGAGGAAATGTGACCATGTGTAAAAAAAATTAATGCTCCTCAATGGTTCTTTGATATGAACAGAAATACATTTGAGTGCATCTAGAAAACTACTTAATTCACTTCATTTATTTTTTAATTTTCTGAAGTCTGTGAGACTCTTTAAAACATTTTGAGGTTTGAAACAATCTAGACAATAAAAAGGTTCTTATAAAGGTTCTATTTTAAGTGCATGAAAGTTGCAGTTAACTATTACACAACTATCATACATATTCTTAAGGCCAGACATTTGTAATTATGACACACACACACGTTTGTTTTTGTGAAAATTAGCGACATCCCATTGGTGTAATGGTTTTTATAATGTAGAAACTGTATATTCTTTCGCCCTTCACCAACCCTAACCCTCACAGGAAACTTTGTGCATTTTTACTTTCTCAAAAAAAACCCTCATTCTGTATAATTTATAAGCGATTTGAAAAATGGGGACATGGGTTATGTCCTCATAAGTCACCCTCTCCTTGTAATACCTGTGTCATACCAATGTCATTATACATTATACAGAGTTGTGTCCTGATATGTCACAAAAACAAGAGCACACACACACACACACACACAGAGCACTGTACCTGCTGAGCAGAAACACATTGATCAGAGACAGTCGAGAGGTCAGGCTGTACCATGAACTTCCCAGCCACCAGTAGAACATGACCAGAGCCTGAGCTGCAACACACACACGAGCGCATGACTACTGGAGGAAAAAAAGCCTGCTTGTTCATGTTAGTGAGGTGAAGAGAGGGTTTATTCATTTAATACCTGGAGAATGAAACACGTCCCAAATGACGAACGGTGGTTCAGATACAGACTGGGCAGAACCTGGAGAAAAGGGAAAACAAAGAGTAGATGTCTTTCAACCTTCTTTGCTTGACCAACCAACCAACTAGCCAGTGATTATTTTTCTCCCCATTTATAAAATGTATATTCACACTTACTAGGGTTTGATTTTATGGATTGTTCATAATGCTCCTCAGCAGAGGAATACCCAGAGGAGAATCCCTGAGTAGCAAGGGACATGCCTGAAAAACAGAGACAATTAAAATAAATAATGCTTATATGAAATGACTATTATATATTATTTTTATTACAAATTGTAATACTATTGATATGTATATATTTTTCTATTAATATTATACATTACTTATAATAAATGTATCATTTAATAAATAAATAAAATGTAATATATATATATATATTTTTTTTTTAATTATTTTTTTTTTTTACAGACTCTGTATGTTTAGATACTAACCCTTCTCGTTCTCAGTGTGCTGTCCAGTCAGTATTTGACTCACACTGCTCGCGCGACTTGAATTGCGTGAAACATTTCCTGTGCTCTTGCGACCACTCCTCTTCTTGAAGATCCTGCAAGAAAACATCTGCATCAGCCAGAAATGCACATGCAAACTATCTACTGTATATGATGCACTGAGAGCTCCAGCAGAAACACACCTGTTTGGGCTCTCTTTGTAAGAGATGAGGCCAGTGGATCCGGTGGAGCTCGTGCTGGCTGCGTCATCATCAGGGATGGACGGCTCTTTGGTCACTAACCTCGTGCTTCTCCTCGACATCTCTGCAGAACACATATATATATATTTATTATGAAAAAAGTACTTTAACTAATTAGTGGTGACTGATAACCCAAGACTAGTACTACTGCTCATGTAATGTACTATTGTACCATTTTAATGTACTATTGTCATTATTTTTGTTTATATATATATATATATATATATATATATATATATATATATATATATATATATATATATATATATATTCTTTTTAATCTTTTTCAGTTAATTACCAAGGCAACATTTCTTTTTTCAATTTCATTAAATGTTATTCTTATTTTTTAGTTTCAGCTTTTACTGTATCTCAATTAACAACAACAACAACAACAAAAAACACACACAAAAAAAAGTTTTAAAAGGATTTGTTTTAGTTAATGATAATAACCCTGATTAAATGTTCCCTCTTTATTATTACATTTACTCATTAAGGAACATCTTTACTCACTGCTCACAGGAAAACCAGAAAACATTGTGAATCAGAACACCAAGATGAAAAACACGACAATAAACGTGACATTTCATAATACGCTGTCCACAGCTTGTTGTTGCAGTCACAAAGTGTAGTCAGATACTGATCTTTGAGTAATTCCTAATCTCGAACGGCAGCTTTGAGCAGCAGATTATGTGAAGGAGAACACGTGGAGCAAATTCCCAAACCACGGAGCTCCAGTTCCCCTTCAATCAGTTACATTAAGTCTCTTTAGTTAGATAATCTTAACAACACACTGCACTTTAAACTTAAATTAGTTAGGAATCCACCATTCTGTGCAGATGGAGAAATACAAACAAACTCTCATTCGAAGCTCTTGTTTGTTTTAAACCAGCATTCATGCAAGCAACTATTCTTTTTTTCCCTACAAATCCTTAATCCTGATTGAGCTAATACTCTCACGCAGCATTAAAAACATGCCTCCACATTTACAAACTACTCAATGACCAATGTTAGAGGAAAACACTAAGATGAAACAACATGCAAAGTCTGACCAAGTTGAATCTGTAATCCGAATATATCAGTATCTCTGCTGAAACCTATACATTTCAAATAAGTAACAGATGCTTTCAATGACGCAAAACATGCTGATTGAGAACTGAAGAGTTATTTACACCAACTTTAGATGCTGTTTAATGCAACACATCCAGCTAATAATCCCTCTAACAGCTATTTTAAACTAACAGTCTTTTAGTTGTCTTTCAGATCAGCTGTGTTCATTAAATTCATCATCTTATTTATTTCTTGATTTTTTTTATTATACATGATTAAGATATTTTTCTGTTAACTGTGTGCAAATTATAAAAAAAAAATTTAATACAACTTTTCTATTATTAACGTTATTTTTAGTTCCAAAATGTAACTGGTAAGAGACCTGTTTGGAATAAATATTGTGTATAGTCTGTATTATTATTTTGTACACTTTATTCAAGGTGAAAGGACTACTAATATTCTACAGATATTCGTGATATGGCCAACAACAAATGTGGCCCTGAACCACAAATCCAGTCTTTAGTGGCACAGGTATATTTGTTGCAATAGCCAACAACACATTGTATGGTGCAAAATTATTGATTTTCTTTATATGCCAAAAATAGGACAGGATCAGGTTCCATGAGGCTACAGTATTTTGAAAACTTCCTACCATAAATATTACAAAATTTCATTTTTGATTAGTAATATGGATTGCTAAGGACTTCATTTGGACAACTTTAAAAGTGATTTTCTCATCATTCTGATTTTTTTTGCACCTTCAGATTCCAGATTTTCAAATAGTTGTACAGTATCTCAGCCAAAATTTGGTCTAGGGTGACAAAAAAATATAATTTTACATTATATTAATATTATATATTTACTCCATCATTTTGAATAATATTAACTAACATGCATAATCATGCAAAAAACTTTATATCACTTTATAAACCACGGTAATGATTTGGAGCTCACAGAAGGAGGCAAAGTGAGTTTCCGTTTCTAACTTTGGCGGTTCTCTTGATATCTGCGCCAATTAACCACAAAGACATTTTATTTCCTTCCCGACGTGGATGCAAATTAAATGTTTTCTTGGATGTTCTGTGAT
Organism: Carassius auratus; assembly: GCF_003368295.1. Lineage (NCBI taxonomy): Eukaryota > Metazoa > Chordata > Actinopteri > Cypriniformes > Cyprinidae > Carassius > Carassius auratus. The sequence continues at coordinate 28,042,075 of NC_039248.1, forward strand.
GAATAATTACAAACAGACTCTCCAGATGTGAATACAACTACACATTATGTAGCTCTGCAGCCTTTGCGTGGAAATGCGGTTATTTACTAGCGCCACATGTCTATAAAACGCTCGCGCAGCATCATTTCTACAGCACGTAACGTCATGTCGACTAGTGCTCTAAACAGTCAACGCTGCTTTTGAAAATAAAAGTTAGCGTTCATACACACTCGTGGTCGTCTCACCTTCTCCGTGGGTCTCCAGGAAGACTTGCAGTCTGTCAAAACCTGCTAAAGTGCGAACCGCTCATCCGAAACGGCTCCGCAATAACGGAATAGCGACAGAGACGTCGTTAAACTCACGAGATACGAGATACTCACTTCAATCACGTGGCTTATAACGGATTCTAACGCGCTACGACAAGATGCTTTGAGGACGGAAGGGCTCGGCTCTTTGGTCTTTTGACAGTTGTCAGCAGCTCCACCTCTCGTCGTCGTTTCTTTGGGGTTGTTTATAGAAAGATGATGTAGGCAGCAGCGCTACTGTGTGCTGCTCGCTGCGCCACCCAGAGGACTCACGGAGTTACGTAGAAACTCCAGCTCGTCAAACGGGAGCTTCGTTTTACACCATTCATTTACAACATGAACCTTATATGTAAACTTTCTTCGTCGTTTGTTCAAACACTTATTTTAAACATGTTTTAAGCACTCACCTTCTGTCGACCAGCTGACTTTACGTAACCGCTGCATAAGTGAACGGTTTATGTGCGAAAATTCAGAAGTAAATAACAATAATCGTCACTTCATCTCGCGTCGTAACGAAATCTTATGTCGTCTTTTGAGTGATTTTGCTAGTTTTGGTAAAATAATACGCCATCAAAAAATTTATACAGGCTACATATATTTGTATAGATATTTATTGTTTCAGTGATTTTACCAAACGAAATTTAAATAGAAATTAATAAAATAAAAATGAAATGCTTCAGATTCATCTTTGTCCTTTTGGTCTACCTCTTGAATAAATTTTGTATTTTTATTATTTTTTTAGAATTATTTTTTTTTTTACCAAAAACTTTACTATAGTCAGCTATGGTCCTTTTATACACACACAAACACTCGTTTGAAAGGCCTACTTGTTTATGCTACATTGGGGAAAAAATATAAAAATAGTAAATTATATTTATCTGAAAGTGTAATGATGCAAACAGGGTTTCTATAAGAGGTAGGTTTAGGGTTAAGGGATAGAAAATATCATTTAGTCAGTATAACAATAATAGAAGTGTTTGGAAAGTCCCCCAAATTATACATTAACTTTAGTATATATTACAGTATATGTACACAAACACAAATACACATACACACACATATTTATATGAATAAATTAACGCTTTATAATCATATTTAAAAATCCTATTCATCACAGTTTCCAAAAAAAAAAAAAACTGTACACCTGCTTTCAACACTGATAATAATATGTAAATATTTCTTGAGGATCAGCATATTGATAAGAATAATTTATGAAGGATTATTTGACTCTGAACACTGGAGTAATGATGCTCAAACGTCATTGTTGCATCATTTATTTTTAATTGTTATAATGTTAGATTATTACTGGTTGATTGTGTTTTTGACCAAATAAATGCAGTCTTGGTGAGCATAAGATATTTTACAAAATAAGGAAGACTTTTACGACCCAAGTTTTGGAAGGGTGATATATTTTAATATTTGTTTATATTCGGAAGATGGCGCCATCGAGCCTTGTTAAGACGGAATTGTCTAATGGACCGTGCACGAAACAATACTCAAATTCATTTAAATCTTAGTCTACATTTGTTTGCCCGTGTCAACCATTTTCAGCAGTTGTTTGTCCACCTGTCGAATCTCATTCTTCTTTGCGGTTCTTAATGGAGTTTTAACTCAGAAACGCATTTGCCTTCCTATTCAGTCAAATTCAAGGGGCGTTTAAAAAAATATTACATTAAACACAGACTCACACTGAAAGAAAAAAGTTATAGGCCTGCTTAAAAAAAAGTTTGCTCTAGCTGAACATAGAAAACTTATTTCAGAACAAACCAAGGAAATTCTCATATCATTGGCCTACTGCTTTAGATTCATCAAATCCGAGTTTAACTTCGGCTGTGATGACAGAAGCATTGTGAGAGAGGTTTTTTGCTTCAGGCAGGGTTACAGATAGACAGGGTTAATGCATTCGGAGCACTGCTACCATCAAGTACAAGACAATTTGTAGGCTACCCTTCTCAACGAGTCATTGGGGGTTAACTGAGAGCTATCAACTCTAATCAGGTCTAAGAGGGATTGGATGAATGTTTAAAATGTCACACACGCCTCAAACTGTGTTCACCTTGAAGGAAACATTCTAATCAATAGTGCATCCTTAAGGGCTTATCTTATCCTTATTTGCATTTAGAACAAATTTAAATTTTGACCGTGTCTGATTAATGAGACATTAACAGGGCTTGACAAACACCCTCAGTTACAAGCTTTTACAATACAATAAATAGGTTACGTACAGCATTGGTTTTCTACATGCTATTGCTTGTCATATTAAATTATATTAGGGAATAGGGACTTTCTCATACTAGAGAACATTTGACAAAAAAAAAAAAAAAAAAAAAAAAAACACCTTACCCAGGTTGTACTATTTGTAATTCTGGTCCATTTTGCTGAAATGTTCATGTTGACTTTAAGATTGCAGTGCAGTAAGCTTACAATCTCTTATTACCAATCTGTGCACCTTGATTAATTAAGTGAGGTGACATGCGGTGATCATTTATTTCCTGCCCGCTCTATAGATTACATTGCTTTATCAGACCCAGATGTTTTGCTCAAGGTCACAGATATGCACTGTAATGTCAGGCCCAATTTGAACTGAAAATGTTTATCACTTATGCAAGGTACAATGACATAAAGGTCATCTGGAATGAAGAATGTGAGGAAACGAGAAGCACTTGCCAAAATTTGATTTTTAGTGCCTTTCTGCTGTTGCCAAGGAAACCAGTTGCACGTGTGTGTGTGTGTGAGTGTGTGTAAGTGTGTGTGTACATGTGTGTGAGTGTATAGTTTGTGTATAGCTGCTATAATATCACATAATCAAAGGAAAGACTTCTCAATTTGCTCTTTTTGTCTCTCACATGCAAATGCGCACAAAAATGAGAATGAAAAAAAAACAGACATCCGAGCATCCAGACTCAAAAGACATCAGGTTTTAAAAGCTTATGTACTGGACATTCTTCATTCGAGTTTAACCTACTGCTGATTAATTCATTATTCAGAAACCAAGTCTGAATAACGAAGCAGTTTTTCAATTGTATGTGAAAGGCAATCAAGCTCGCAGACTATTATAGCTGTGTAAGCTAACTGATAAAAGCTTAAAAGTTTTTTCATTTATTAAAGTTTTTTTATTTATTATTTTACAAATATTTTTTATTTTAATAAAAAAATATTTAATTGACATTTAATATTAAAAATATTTGTAAAATATTCATTATTAATATTTTTCATTGTAATATGTCATTAATTTCCCATTTAATTTTTTTTTCTCTAAAATATGCTGTTGATAGTGCTTCATGAATTATTAATTGATAATCAAATATAAATCAAATTTCCTGAAGAAACTGTAGTGCTCTAACTATAACTATAGGAAGAGGTAATAATTGAAATGCATGACTGATTTTAACCTAATTTTAAAACAAAGTGTGAATTGGAGTATACCATGTGTGTTTGCATGTGCACCGTCAAGTCACTATATGACTTTATGACATAATTTCCACTCTCCTTCACTTTAAATTTTAATTCTGAATTGTGGAGACTATCACCCAACCCCCCCCCCCCCCTTCAATTGAGCTGCTCAATTGCTTCTCATGTAATCATTTCATGCACTACAATTACAAACATTTTTGAATCACTAAGGAGAACTTTAGCTTTCTGTTATATAATAATTTAGCTTTCAAATTATCAACACTATACTTTGCTGTATTAATGTTCACAAAGTAGGTCTTTAAAAGGCCCTTTGACACAAACAGTATAATACTGCACAATGAGATGTTAATAAAGCTTTAAATGTATTCAAGTATTGTTTTAAAGTGTATTTTAGGGGGTCTATGTGCCCTGTACTTGGCAAGAGACTTGTCTATGTGATTATTTGTGCCTGTGACAAGGGAAATGAAAATATATGGTTTTCAGACTGATTGCATCTTTTCACGGCAGAGTGATTGCGTGACAGAAATATTTTTTCTCCGAAACTGAAAATTTTATATGGATTGCTGACTTCCTGTGAAACAAATTATGCAATATAGCTGTCATAAAGGGCTCCTCACAATTGCTTGGCAAACCAGACTGACTGTCATTAGGCTGATCACCAGAATGACAGAACAGACTCTTGGAAGGGCTCTAGGGAGAGAGAAAGAGAGGGAGGGAATATATGAGGGAAGTGAGGGATACGAAATGCCAGTCTGAGAAAAATAAGCAGGCCAAATGGGAAAGACAGAAAACAGATTAATTATTCATCAGTATTCAGAAGTCCCTGTGGGGGGATGTTGTATGGAAATATAGCGCCACGCTGTCATATGTTTCCTTTCAGCCTGAATTCCCCATCACACTCAACCTTTGACCTAAAGCATGCTAAGATTAGTAGTATTTGAGCTCTCAAACACTACTAAAAATTACCGCTTCATCCATGCAAAGAGAGGCTTTCTTTAATTCCTGCATGGTCCTCCACTTCAGAAGATTAATACCTGGCTTAAATGCACCCAAATATTTTGATACAAAGAATCAATATAGGATCAGCTTCTGCTCCGAAGGCTTATAGCTGGAAATTAATGGGCCACTGCATTTATTTTCAAACACTCAGATAGAACTGCAGCACAAAAGAAACGCCTTTTGAGACAGCTTTTAATGGTGATAATGCTGTCTGGAAACCACTTGTGTGTGTCAGTAGAATTTGTAATACAGAATAAAGTGAAAACTTTCTGACTCCTATATTGCTCTACTTTGATATATTTGATATGAATAACATTAAACATTAAACTTGCAGCAGTCTATTTTAAATCATGTTTTGCTCATCCTGATTTAGTTATGACCTGTTATGATGTATTATGTGTGTAAAAATTTAAAGAGACATTTTTATTTGATTTAACCCTTAAAAAGTAGTTTTGTTGGTATAAATTAAAGTGTTTAGTTTGATTCAGTGATACTGAATTATATATCATTTAAAATATAACCTATTAATCCAGATTTAATTTAGATGACCATTGTTAGTTTTTCATTTTCATCAAATATTTTTATTGATTAATTACTTTCCCCATCATTTCTTACATATATTGTGCATTATTATTATTGCTATCATTATTTTTTTTATAATTTCATTTACATTTAAATTAGTTTACATTTATTTGATCATAGCTAGATGCTACTTTGTATCATTAAAAAAATAAATTTAATAATAGTAGTTGAATAGTTATTTTATTTCATTTTAAATTGTTGACATTTATTTGTTATAGCTAAGATGGAAATCAAGTTCTTTCTTGTTTATCCAAGTCTGGAAAAGTCATAGACTGTTTGGACAAAACACCATATCGTGTTAACAGCTTTCTCGTTATGTTAACATGGCATCTTGTTGTTTCCATGGAGACAAGAGTGTGATAAACGCAGTCTGTCTTTCTGATTCATCTATCCATTTGTTTATCCTCCTGTCATTCATCATGTACAAACACTCACTTACACACAGAAAGCCTTTCGACCTTTTAGTTGAAATTTGCCCATAATTATGCGTTGTTGTAGTCAGTTTAATTATGATTCAATAGTGACAAAGGCTTATTTCATTTTTCTCAATTTTTTGTCCAAGATCCACACACATATACATCCTGCCCTCCCCTCTATGGTTCTGTAGATCAGATTGTATTGATCAGTACAGTCCAGAGAAAGCAGATCTCTCCCACATAGTCAGGCTGTCTGTGTGTGTAAAATTTATCTCTGCACATTATCCTCCCGCAGGAGTGTAGTTTTTAAAAAAACAATTTTTTAATCTCCATCGAAGTGCTGCCCACTTCAGACACTTCACAAACACTGATGTCTCTTTCCACAGGGCTCTAAACTAGTTTGAACCAGCCCCCACCAACCTCAAAATCCTCTCACATGATTATTCAGCAGGTATTTCATTGTACATTAAGCTGACTCAATATCAAAAACTCAGAATATGCTAATAGAATAACATAAGGGAGATAAAATGTGATGCAATGAAATGATCTGGACTGGGTTGGTCTAAAGAGGGTTTTGAAGGTAGATTCCAAGTTGCTAGTGGTCCTGATGTCCACTAGAAAAGTTTTAATGTGAGTTTGTCTTGCACGTAAGGATTTTTCTGCCTAACATTGTAAGGTCTCATATGATTGTAGATTTGCAACAAAACCAAGTCCCAGAATGCACTGGAATAAGTTCAAATATATAAATACTATTATACAATATTTATATTATGTAACATCTTAGTAACTTTATGCGTGTCATGTATGAATCGTGAAGTAGTGTGACTGAAACTGGCCACTTTTGCGGTTATATTTCCAATTTCATTAATGTTTGCAGTTTTTACGAATCAATAATAATAATTATTATTATTTTATTTTTTTTGGCTAATTTAAAAACATACTATAAGCGTTATTTAATTATTGAATGAATGATTCTTCTTAGGTAAATTTTTTTTAGTGAATCAAAAACATACAGTGCATTTCAGCTCCCAAACAAATGACAAACTTACAGTATAAGCAAAAACATGCAACACTATGGAATGCAACCAGTGTAGTCGAAGAAATTACTCTAATGAGCCGATTCTTTTAGCGAATCTAACTCATACAGATAATATCTAATTGTGAGCCCTCATTTTTGTTCATATGGCAACATGTTAAAGAAGTAGGTTAGTTAATAGTTAAATGTATGCCCTCTCTCTAAAAAGACTGTCTATAAAAAACTTATGCAAAAATTAAAAAAAATGTTTATTATTAAAATAAATAAATATCCCTAGTATTTATTCCTTACAAAAAAAGAAAAAAAAATCTTTAATGAAACCGGAAAGATTCCCATCCCTATTTTCTCATAAGAGTCATTCTGAATGCTTACTGCACTATTTCTGTTAAAACCATTGATGACTCTTTGTCAAAAGGTTAAGGCAACATCCTAGTAGTGTGACTCACAGAGACATCATTATGTGCACTCCTCTCTCTCTCTCTCACTCTGTTCAGCCACAGCTCCACTAACAAGCATGCTCTGTGTAGATTCAGGTCACAATGACTATAGTGCATCCCCTCGATTATTGCACTCTGATGTGACCATGCTCTGGGACTGAAGGTCATTAGCCCTACTGGAGCTTTTTTCACTGGCCTAATTATCTCATTTTGAAACCAAAGTGGGCTCTTATGTTCCTGCTGTGCATTCTGGGTCACTGTATAGTGTGTGCTCTCTAGAGCCTGTGGACAATTTAACCACCTCCAGATTTTATGGAATAAGTTGAGAAAGTAAAGGTAGCTCATTGAATTTACACAGTGTCAAATGCTTTAATTTGTGCTTCCACACAGCTCCCATCATATGCTTCACGTGCACATGCTTTAGCTGACAATGAATAGAGTATAAATACCTATGCATTGATTCAATCAAAGTTTTAAAAACTCTTAAGTATTATACTTTGGAACTTACCTTTCATTCATCGTTTGTGCTACAGACGTGAATGAGGTGCTAAATTATATGGTTTGTTGAGGAGAAAGGTATTGTTACTTTTGAAAGCAATCAGACGTGAAAAAATACCAGACTCAGGATCTCTCCCATATCTGAAAGAGAGAGCAGGAGGAGGTTTCTCTAAGAGTAACCATCAAAAGAGAATAGCTACCGCATAAAAACATGATAAAAAAAAACTCAAACGTAAGCAGCTGGATAGAAACACTCAAGCAACCATTACTAGCATCATGTCAGTGAGTTTTGCATTTCTGCTGTTCTCCCTATATTGCGTTGTTGTAATTTAATTCATTTCATTGCAATCAAATTCCAACTCACAATGTCTTCAGTACAAACTCCAAGAATGTTTGAGTTCACTTTGGTAACTGGCAACGTAACCTCAACATTGTGTGCCCGCAGTTTCATTACCATTATATTACCAACTAACATTTGCCAGTATAGACTCACAGACAGTACAGGTTATACAATAATGAAAAAATGTTCCAGTTAAGTACATACGTTACATACATATTCATAATTCTTTGGTAATTTCAAGACTTACTGGCAAAGTAACTGCAGCATAACAGGTCCATAATTTAAAATCATCAAAATCCACAATCTTTTCATTTGTTCCAATAACCAGAATTATATGCAGTTCTGTGAAAGTTCCCATGTATGTGGGAGCATTGAGCTACAGCAATGTTATATGTTGAAAAAAGGTATATGATTTACTTTAGGGTGACAAGCTTCAGTCTTGTATGCCCTTGACATATTATAAAACCCATTGCAGAGTTGTGATTGATTGTTGACAGATGGATCTGCATTGATCATTTTGAGAGCTTCTCTGCTCAACTTGCATAAGCAATCATTTACTGAGCTCTTGAACGATTGAATCTCCCAACTTATGCCTCTGTTTATTTCTCTAGTATCCTCTCCACAGCGTGTATTCATTGCTTTGTTTTCCTAGAGCTGCTCTCAGCTGCGAACTCCATCTTGCAGGCACCTATTGATCTGGATCTTACTATGATTAGAAATCTGGACCAGGCTGCCTACACACTGCTTCAAAACTACCTGTGTGTGGGGGAGCACACAGGAGGTGGCAGACTGCCAGAGAGATACATGAAGGCTCACAGATTGTGAAAAAGCATACGTCTTAATGGTTGGCAGTTGTTCGGCGCTGGTTGGATGGTCGGTTAATCTGTCGACCAGATATTTTGGGGAGGCGCTGAGCTCTTTGTTAGGTCCTCAACACACATATAACTACACAATATAGCTACACACACTAAAAATACACACGCTTCAACTGAAGACTAACAAATGCGAGTGTGGAGGATGCTGCAGGGCAGATGTCTCTGCAGGATCCCCTGGATTTGTTCTGTCTCTTGGCAAAACCTGTGGTGCTATTTTCCCCTAGCCGGCTGTACACTTGGACAATGGTGCACACATTAAAGTAGGCTTTGCAGATGTTTTTCATGGCATGCACCTTTGTTCTTTTTCTCTTCTGTTGGTTTTAAATTTACCCAGAACCAAACAAGCCTAGTAATTATGCTTCAATTAGGCTGGCAGTAAAGCTCACTAATGGGTGCCACAACATGAGCAGAGATTTCATTGCCGGAGGCTCTTTTGCATGTATTTAACAGTCAAAGAGACAGTCAGCAGGAAATTATTTCTAATACAGGGTCTCCCATTTCTGTGTAAAAATTGCTCAGAATGTGTCATACATGCAGCGACCGATGACTGTGGCAGAGATGACAATGGCAAAGCCATTAATAATGGGTTTCTGTGTGCGGTAGTTAACAGCCTTTTAGCTGTTGCTCGGTGGACCACGAGCTGGTGAGAACATAATTATACTTCAGAATGAGTGGTTTCCTCATGGGTTAAAAAATGTGTTCTGGACCATGAGAGTAAACTATAAATGGTTCTTGTGTTTGGAAACATTCAAATTGTAATGAGAGAACTGTGAGTTATTGATAATGGTTTTTGTGTAAATTCATTTGAAGGGATTCACTTGAAAATCCATGTTAATACAGTCTTTGCATTCACATCTGTTTCATATTTAAATAATGTTAAACATTTTCTGCATTCATTTAGATTTAACTACTTTTTACGAAAAGCTCAAATGGTGTAACCATCAAGTAAACACCTAAAACTTTTCCTTTTATTATTTTTATTATTATGATTTATGTACGCATTTCACTTAAATAGTAATGCACTGTGACAAATTAATAAAAAATAGTTTTCAATATTTAATTCAGTCTCGCATTTAATATGAGAATTAAAATGTGCATATACGAGACTAAAACGCATATAAATATATATCAGAGTATATGTCAAAATCTTTATCAGATTGGAAAATGTTTTCATTGTGTCGTCCGCGTGTACTAAGGAGGTGATGATCACGTGACGCGCGCGTTCTGTACTGTAGCCTCAGCTTGTTTCTTTGAAAGGGTAAACGCGCCGCGTTCATTCCTCACTTGCATCATCTCTGTCTGAGGGGACAGAGCTCACAATATTTTCTTTATTTGCACTACTGTTCACCAAGAAACCTAGGCAACGGTTCGTTTTTTAACCACTGTTTCGCCCAACAACATTAGAAACGCCAAGCTTGCTTCGAAGACTCCACCTGTCCCAGCATCATCTGAATGAGATTCAGCACAGCTTCTGGTAATTCGTATTACTTTATGATGCTTTATACGTCTTTTATGCATCGATGTGAGAGTTGCATGCTTTATCTTAAATGCCTCATTATATTATACGTTATGTGAATTAATTAACTACTGTGCATGTTATCAAGCTGCCCAATTAGTCTCGTATCCAAAAGCACTTGATAACAATTTAAAATGCTTCTTTAAATTTTCCTTTTCCTTGCTTAATTTTGTCTTTCCTTATTGAATTCGGAAACCCAGTCGGTTGTTGCAGCAAAGCTTCATTGTACCAAGTGTTTGTATGTGAAGAGTCGAGTAGCTTGCCATTAAAAATGAACCATGCTGCTTTTTGTGAACCGAGATGAGAGGAATTTTGAAAGATGTGCTCAGAAAATAACTTAACAAGCTTGCTGTTCTGAGCCTGCCTTTGTGATTCAGTCAAGTCCACCCCTGCTTTATTATAAGGGTTCAAACTGTGATGCTTTTCCAGTGTATTAGAAAGGAGTATTACTCATTTTCTTACCTCATGTTGTATCTTTTTTCTGTGGCCCACAAAATAAAATATTTTTCAAAATGCCCAAACTGCATTTTTCCATATAATAAAAGTGATTGTTGCTTTCAAGCTCCAAAAAGTACACAAAAAGCTATGAAAGCATTTTTAAAGTACCATAGTATGTGATTAACCAGTGATGCAAAATATAATTAATCACATTTCTCTTGTTTTGAATGAACTTTAAATCCAACGATTAAGACATTTTTCAGCCGATAAGAATACATTTGGACTATTTTTCTGACAGAGCAATGGATGACGACAGAAGGCTTGGAATATAGTGTAATACAGACTACTTTTGTGATGCTTGATTAGAGCAGCATATGTGTTTAATGTAAGAAAATAATAATTTGGGGTTTGGCATGAGAGCGATTCCATACTTGGGTGAATTACTTCTCTAAAATATGTTTTTTGTTGTAAACCAATTCATATTGGCTTGCAGCATTATTATTTTGCTACCTTGCAGCTTTACTTCTATAAGTCACTGCTGTTAACAGCCTTGATACCAGCTCACACAGGTCCATTATAAAAGGATTTCTGAGCTTTTCTAAACACTGTCACTAGCCTTTCACTAACCGCCTTTTACATTTGCTAATGTGTAAATGAGAAGTGTCTGAATCTTAGTTGAGCCTGTAGTGGGACGTACGAACAGTTTGCCCAATGGTCTGGTCCTTCCACCCTGTTATCGCCCGTGTTCCACCCTCCCTTCTGTCCCCTCAGTGTCTCTTATCTGCTTCCCCCATTCCTCTCACTCTCGATCTTACTCTCTCACCTTCTCCATCGCTCTCTCTTACTCTCTCTCCCTCCTGTCCCCCCCCCCGCTCTGTTTCTTTAACACACTTCGCCCCCTCTGCTTTTTCTGCCTGTGGCTTGCATTTTTCTGTGGTCTGTCTGTTTAAAGAGATGGACAGCTGTCGAGATGCCACGGAGGGCAAGAGTTCCTGCAGCTATTTCCTGCTTGTTGGCTTTTTCCCCATCTCACAAGTCTAATGACCCTGCAGCGCTTTCCACTACAGAACAATAACACCATTAGATTAGTCAGAGCGAGTGGAGGAGTATTGACTGTTCAGTCTAGCTGCCGGCCAAGGCTAAAAGTTCAGTGCTGTTGTACGTTTTAGGCCTGGCTATAGACGAGGAATAAATGGATGAGAGGGCGAAGATGGATGAGCTGAACGGTAATTGAGCAGAAATCCATGAGCAAGGGATAATATGTGTATTTTTAAACTTAGATGGGAAATAGAGTAAACCTGAATGCAGTCTTTTCAAAATCAGCCTCATGTATGTAAAATTGCTGTTATAGAACAAATCAGGTTGATGATTTTAAAAAGATCATGCCATTGTAGAGTGTTTGACAGAGCACTGGTTGTGAAGTTCAATGTCTGCTTAAGTCACTTAAAAAAGTAATGTAAACAACTTGACAGAAAAGACATTCTGATTTTGTATATTACAATCATTTTGAGGTGTTTCTGAGTTGCGTCATGATGGTCTGTCATGATTGATTAGATTTTGATCATGTGAGATGAGGATGAAGCAAGAGAGATAGTGTCCATATGATTTTATTTATTTTTTTAATCATAGATTTAGTTTTTCCCATTTTAAAAGTGCTGATCAATGAAACACAATGAACTCTAAATACACAAGGCATTGTAAAATAAGCAAAAATAAATTATGAGGACATGATTAAAATATTCCAAAATGGATTTTTATATACTGAAAAGGATTAATTCGTTTTGAAACCTAAAACACGTTCTAATATCTAGCACTGAGTTGCAATGGATTACATATGCTAGCCCAAAAAAACTCTTAATAGTTTGGGACAAGGACACGTTTTTATGTTGAGAGCTTTAGGCAGCTAGTATTTTCAGCAAGGGCAAACGAGGCCAAGGATGTGGAGTGTACACTGCGTGGAGAGAGTGATTAGAAGAGCGAGAGTGAATGTTTCCTGCAGGCCTAGGATACAACAGCGAAACCTTTTGTGATCAGAACCACTTTTAGGACTGAGATGTTCTTACAATTCTGTGTTGTTGCAAAATCGCACCTGCTGTACTTCTTATAGCACCATCTTTGCAAAACCTGTACTGCATTCTTTTGTACAGTTAGTGATAGAACAGTTGCTTTTATCTGGGGCAGTTGTGTCAAATCTTTTCTACTCATTTTTTTTAGAATGCTTTTCAGCGGGGATTGCTTTGAATTCATTCTTTTTTCTTAGTGCTTTGGGATTCTCAGTGCCTTTGTTTTCAAATCAAATGAGTTTAAAGCTCGAGTCAGTGGGTCATGTTGTGATTAGTTTACCTTCAGGATGTTGCTAGTTTCATACAAAATCATAATAAATCTATTTTTCAGACTGATAAATTTATCTCCTCCAAAATATTGAATTGCTTTTATTCCTTTTCCTTTTCTTTCTCATAGAAGTAGTTTAGATTTGAGATTGAAGCCCTAGCATCTGTTTGAATTTGTCGATTTGATTATATAATGATGTTGTGTTGTTAAGAGTAAATTTTATCATAAGTGAATGCAAACTGGAGATCCTAAAAAGTAAGATGATCCCATATCTTAGTAATTTGTGGCTTTGGTTCATGTATTGAATTGTCTAGAATCTTTTAGAAATCTTTGCATAGAGGCATCACTCAGAAATTTTAAGTTAAAATCAATGCGTATTACTAGCACTTAAGTACTGACATAAAGCATACTGGAGCTTGTAGCCTTTAGGTGACACAATATGGTTTGAAGATGAGACGTGTGACCCATGCTTTTGACGTAAGCTGATGATGGACTCTCTGTCGACCTCCAAGAAATAAGAGGATGTGGGCGGTAAAAAAGATAGATTGGATAAAGCAGAGGTTATAAAAACAGTTCATATCACTTGTCCAGACAGATAGTTGGATAACACCATTGTAACTCAAGGTAACACACCAAGGATGGGTTTCTTGTCAGTGTCCATTAAAGATAATGTGCTTTTACCAGATTCTCAGTGTCAGATGTCTTTGCAGCATACAGCTAGTAATCTACAGTAAATGCCATCACTGTCATCCAAGATGTTATCTGAAAGCCAATTGGTTTCACATACATAATTATGAATGTTAATGTAAACAATATATAGTATAAATATTCAATCAGACACTTTTTCCCATTTCTTTCATCTGCAGACAAATATTTCAGATTCTAATCTAACGTATATCCCTGCTTTAAAAAATGTCACTGATCTGTGTGTGTGTGTGTGTGTGTGTGTGAGAGAGAGAGAAAGACTTCAGAAGGAGGGAGTTGAATATGTAATTGTCACTGGGACTAATCAACTGAGATATTACATGGTTATTTCTTTCCTTCCTATCTCTCTCTCTCTCTCTCTCTCTCTCTCTCTCTCTTTCTTTCTCTTCATCTCTCTCTTGTTCTCCACTGTCGCTCCTCTGGGGGAAAAGAGACAGGCTCGGTAAAACAGTCTATTAGTCATAGTGCTGGGGTCAGTGGGGACGCCTCAAGCACAATATGAGTAATGATTTGTCAGTGTGAAAGATTTAAACAGGGGTCTTTGGGGGGGGGACACCGGGCCCCTGCAGACTCCCCAGAGAAGGAGACCAGGGGTCGGGCCAAAGACCCATGTCACACTATACGTGTTGCTTTCGATTTAGAATTCTATCTCTTAGGTTTTGTGCTCCTTTGTCTTCATTTCTCACTCTCTCTGTGTAGTTTGTACTCTTATCTCACTTATCTCGCAAATGCTGTTTCCTATTGAAAAACTTGAAGCCGATATGCAGATAAGTGTCCAGTAATATTCTGATCCCTGCCCTGTGTGCCGCTGCTTCTGTCACTGTTTTCTTCCCTCTCAACATGTGCAGAAGATCAGCAGCAGCTGTGTCTGTGGACGACTCCACCCCATGTTGCTACTGTTTGTGGAAATATTTTGAAGACAACAGATGCTTTGCATGTGGGGTGTTTTGCATCAGCATTAGATCTCGTAGAGAGAGAAAGCTGCAATCTTTTGATTTAAAAACAATAAGTAATATTTTAAACCTTACAAATTTCACTTTTTTTTTATTTAGTGCATATGATTGTTATTGCTGTTGTTGTGTCAGTGCATTTAGAAGTATGAAATGGAATTGCATACTGTAAATGCTTTGGTCTTTAGAAAATGATGACGCATTCATTGTTTTGTTTTTTGTTGTGTCTACAGAAACTATTTGTGTTTGGCTGTGTTTTGTCTTTCCAGTGATTGTAATAGTTTAACTGCAAACTGTAGTGCTGGAATGTGTGTGTGGGCTTGGCTGTGCTTATTTCACTGTCCGTTGGTCCAGAGCTAAAGCAAATGCATGCAAATGAGGTACCAGAATCAATGGTTGTTGGTTATGATTAAATTTTTCATTTTTTCTTGCTCTTTGATTGAAACTAAAGCTTGCAGACAGTTTAAAAGCAATTCGCGTGAAAAAACATAATGCTTGATGTATTCGTTCTCATGTAAACCAAAAGAAAACCTTTTAACCAAATCACATTTTTAGTTGTAGAATTGAAAGGGCTAGTTTGAAGGAGCACCTGCCTCTGAAAGAGTGATTTTTGCGAGAGCATTGCTCTGAAGGATGTTCCTGGTCGGCCTTGTTCTGTAATTGCTTTTCTCATGTAATTCCCGGTGGCTATGATTTTTTTTTTCTTTTTCTTTCTTTAATTTTACATTAAAATTTTATTACATTAATAATTTGTTTTCAATACTCTGAAAATAAGCAGCACAAGACAATATTTTCAACTAATAACTGTAAAGGAAATGGTTGAAGGTTGCCTGTGTGTTTAGCCCAATCTTCTGCTAAAGTCAGACAGCCTTGACATCTGCCATCTTAAGTGAGTTGGGAACAGTTGTACTACTCTATACCAATGACATTTTTGCCTTTTATGATTTGCCTTTCATGTTATTTGTATTCTAAAGTAAGTTTGGAATACCCATATGGCATAACATACTTAATTTCTACTATTTCTGCAATATGCAATATATATTACTATAAAACAATATAAACAACAATTTTTAACGTTCTTTTTAATTATCAGACTTGAGAGTTAGGACATTTTTGCCAAAATTTTTTATAGAAAATAGGCCTAACCATTTTTTCTGGAGAGGATATCAGTTCAGCACTCTATAAATTAAATGTCACTGAGTTCACTGCATTGCATCAGTGTAGCTTAAAACATGAAGTATTGCATAATACAATGGTTTACACATCATTTAAAAAATATGGTTGACAGTACACTGTGCAGTATGCAGTTCCTATTGCCTTCTCACTCCTAAAAATGTAAGGTTCCTGTAGCAGGTTTTCTAAAGGTTAAAGGTTTTTCATGGAAAGAGCCTGTTATTTTTAAGCGTGTATGTAGAAAGGAATTATATATTCAGTGCTGCAAAATGGAGGTCTGTTGAGCATCTCTCAGATTGTGAGTCATTGTGCACAGTATTTGTACACTAGGTGTCCATGCTGAAAGGACAAAATAAGCTAAATTTAAACAGTTCTAAATGGCTTTTTGAAAGGCACAAGAGATGTTTAAAGAGGCAACATTTTAAATGTCAGTGCAGGTCAGGGCATCGACTCATTTAGATGCTTTTAATGATGCATACAGCTAATATTGCCTTTTCTTCAAAACGGTTTTCAAATTTTCTAACAAACGTATTGAAAAAGTCATTTTTGCAGTCTAATAGGATCAGCTATTAGTCAGTCAATCTGTTGGATGCCAGTACTTTCTTTGCTAGTTCTCAAAACGTAAATCTTCCATGAAAAATAAGTCAATAAAAAATAGCTTTTTCAACGGCATTAAAATATGATTTGCATGGCCAACTTTTGTAATGTCTGTTCATTCATTTTTTTTTTATTAAATGTCCTGAATATTATATATGCAGTATTGCATGGCTGTTTAAATCACTTTGCAGTATCTGTCCTTGCTGTATGTGTGTGTGTTGGTGTGTGCCGTCAGTGGTCTAGACAGTCCTGCTAAATATGCTTCAGGCGTGCTGAGACATGCTGTGGGCAAGAGGTAAAACGGCAAGGGCGGGCGAGAGATATGCTGCCCCAGACACATACAGGCCTTTAGGATCATCATGAGTCATGGTCAAGACTAACATGTGTCATCAACATTCAATCACACAACTTTCATCTTCAGCTCTCCTTTAAAAATGCCAGTGTGCCAACGATCCTAACCCAATGATCTTTGGGCTGTTAGATTGGCATTGCGATCATTGCTACTTCTGCCATTGGAAACTGCTGTATTTTTCATTTGAACTGATGCATACATGTAGTGTGCTTGGTGTATAGCCACTACATCGAAGCATTTCTATGCAAGTCTGGATGGAATTTCTAAATCACTATGATTCAATAAGCATTTGATTGCAGGAGTGCTCTGAATTGTCAAGAGGTATTAGATTAGCAAACCGCACTCCATCAGACGCCTCCTGGAACACTTCAGCTAACGGTTGCCGTTTTAACACAGCTTTTCTAAATCACTTCTCTTTTTTTCAATATCTGTTTTGCATTATTCATTTTTGGTGTTGTATTAGGGATGGGAGATTTCCATATTTAACTTCTACAATCTCAATTAGATTCACTTCAGTGTACCCAAGGCAGCGTTTTTGAGCTTTGTTTCAGATTTGTGTGACCAGAATTCAGACATCATTTCTTAAAGGGACTGTTTAACATTTTGGCGTCTATGCACTTTTATTTCTAAAATATGTTAGAATTTTTTTTCTTTTTTCTCTTCTTCTTTTTTATTTATTTTATTTTATTTTTTTATTTTTGTGTCTGATGCTCTTTTTTTATGTGACCATGGCAGACAAGCTTCAACATAAAGAATAATTAATTATATTTTGTGTGAGGAAGAGAAAAAAAAAAAAAAAAAAGAGTACTTGTTGACATACACAAGTTGAAACGAAGATGCTATCTGCATGATTTGGGTAAAAAAGTATCATGTTTTTTTTTTTTTCTGATAAAAATTGTGATTCTAATAAAAAAATGCTTAAGTCTTCAGGTTTGCGGTGTTTGTTTTTAGGCCTGCACAGTTTGCCAATAATTTGATCATGTATCAATAATAATAATAATAATAATAATAACAATAATAAAATATTATTATTATTATTATTATAAAAAATAAAAATGACCTATAATCAGAATGATTATTACTGTAATATTTCGCTGTAAAAAATTAGAATAATTTATTTTACTGTGTAATTGTAATATTACAAAACTAATATATATGGTGTCTTAATTTATAAATGGTAAACTATCAAGCTTTTATTTTTATGCTTTGGGAAGATGATTGGCACATATTTTGTTTCCATATCAATGCTTGCTGCGTTCCCAAATTCCCATGTTGTACTTTTGGTTTGACTTTGAATAATCATTCTGCACTAGAAAATATAACCGTATGTGTCTGTATGACATAATATAAATATTTGCGTGAGCTGTTCCTTTAATCCCTTTAAAAGAAATCTGTATGTCACGTTTTAGTACGTACATGAATCCTAATCCTAAATACACTGTGACATTTGACAGAGTGATGTAGACTACAAGAAGGCTTAACCATGAGTGCCTGTGTGAGCGCACAGTCCTGTTCCATTGAGTTAGTTCTGATTAGATCATTAATTCTGATCTAGTTGATATGAGGAAGGCTGGCTGCCTGTCCTCTGCTTCCACCCCCACAGTTCCCTCCGAGCACAGCCTCGGTTTGAAAGACTTGTCACTGACAGATCCTTGATCGCCTCTCACCGTCTGATGGAATGATAGATGATGAAAGGACAGGGCTAAACGAACAAGAAGAGATTAGATTCTCTTATCATGTCTACTTTCCCTGACAGAGTGCTTCAGAACGGATGGATGCGTGGATGACGGGAAGAAAGGTTTCAGAGGAGGGCGAGCGGATGGAAAAGATGCTCTGGGAAAAGATGAAGAATTCATGTCAACCTCGGGTGTTTTTGTGAGGACGGGTTTGGTTACGTAATCTCAAAGAGATCTCAAACAGTCTCTTGGAAAGGGTGCATATGTGGTGTCTACTCCCACGCAGGGTTTTGAAAAGTGTATTTTTGAATTTCAACTAGATTTGGCAGAAATGTGAGTGGTGCTTGTGTGTCGCTGTATTGTGAGTGGTTATCTGGTTGCTAAGGTGTTCTGATCGTGTTTTAACAGAATTCCAGGTGAATGTTTACTGGCAAGTTAAAAGAGTCCCCTTTAAAAGAGACCCATTATGCCCCTTTTTACAATATGTAGAAAATACACACACACAAATAAATTCTTAAGACGCTTGGGGTATATTTATAGCAATAGCCAAAAATACATTGCATTGGTTAAAAATTATAGAATTATTTTATGCCAAAAAGCATTACGACATTAAGTAAAGATCATGCTCCGTGAAGATATTTTGTTAATTTTCTACTGTAAATATAATAACTTTATTTTTGATTGGTAATATGTATTGCTAAGAACTTCATTTGGGCAAATTAAAAGGCAATTATCTCAATATTTTGAGTTTTTGCACCCTCAGATTCCAGATTTTCAAATAGTTGTATCTAGGCCAAACATTGTCCTGTCCTAACAAACCATACATCAATGAAAAGCTTATTTATTCAGCTAGTTTCAACAATGTTTTAGTGAAGTTTCAGCACTTTTTTTGTTGTACTTTGGATCAAATAAATACAGGCTTGGTGGGCAGAAGAAAATTCTTAAAAAAAACAAAAATAAAAAAAAAATATTGAAATCTTCTTTTTTTTAAATTTATTTATTTATTTTTTAATCGTGTGGAAATCCGTGTATGCTCGTATGATCGCGGCTCGTATCATGTGCGAATTACGAGCTGAGCAAAGTGCCTTGCGAGCACTTCCCGACCTCCTGATCATTTTTAAAACATGCCTAAAAAGTTTGTGAGCTATCGGTTTTAATTCGTGATGTGTGCTGTTGAACGATCCGATCGGTGTCAGTCTGCTTCACGCTGAATCACGCATGCGCAGTATCATCAGTTCTTCGGTTCTCGAATCGGATGCGTCCGACAGAAACGGTTCTTGGTTCAGTGTACTGGTGATCCGAAAACCGATGCAACCAGTTCTTGACTCGAGAATGAGAAACGCTCCGGTAGTGGGCGTGTACGTTCGTTATTTGACTCTGATGATTATCCACACAAATTTACCCCCGGCCTTTATTTAATACCGGCCTTTATTTGTCCATGTTGACCAAGCCCCCGGCCAGGGCCGGCCCGCGGCATAGGCGGTATAGGCAAATGCTAAGGGCGCCACTCATCCATAGGGGCGCCAGAATGAGTGAACGAATGATTTTTTTATTTTATTTATATAATAGGCTACTATTTAAAAACCATTAATTCGAAATACTACCAAAAAAAAAGTCCGGCTCTTCAATCTTCCCCCGCCCATCGAGTGCTTGAAGTGCGACAGAAACGGGCCTGGCAGCTCGTGCCAGTTCTAGACACGGTGAAAGTTTCCTGATTGTGACGGAAGGCCGAATTTACATGACACATTATAAATGAGCATAGTCTGCGATAGATACAGTGCCAAAAAGAAGAGAAGAGGATAAAGACAGAGGTAAAGAGATGTAGTGAAAGAACAATTTATTGCATAGGAGTAAGATACTATAATTTCATGGCAGTTATTTTTACCTTAAACTTAATGTTAGCAGTTGTTCTGAGTTCTGAGTCCCCAGACTGTGATTTTGTGCAATCATGTCAGTTTTAAGATGCATTTTTTATTATCAATTTTTTATTCATGTTTTACTCTACAGTTGTGCAGTTTTGGGGTGATACAGTACAGGCCAAAAGTTTGGAAATATTACTATTTTTAATGTTTTTGAAAGAAGTTTCTTCTGCTCCTCAAGCCTGCATTTATTTGATCAAAAATACAGAAAAAATTTAATATTGTGATGTATTATTACAATTTAAAATAATTTGTTTTCAATTTATTATACTTTAAATTATCATTTATCTCTGTGATGCAAAGCTAAATTTTCAGCATCACATGATCCTTTAGAAATCATTCTAATATGATGACAGGGTGAAATGGGCTGTGATGCATGGGGCGCCAGGTAAAATCTTGCCTAGTGCAGCAAATTGGTCAGGGCCAGCCCTGCCCCCGGCCACTATCAGAGGCCCGGCGTTTATTTGAATACCGGTTTTTATTTGAGGAATTACGGTATTTACAATAAAGTTGATTGCTTAGAAAAATTATTACACAGTTCTACACAGCAAATTGCATGATTTGAGGCAATATTCATGTTCATTTTGCAATTATACTATTTTATGATCAAATAAATGTAGCATTGGTGAGCTTAAGAGATTTCTTAAAAAAAAAAAAAAAAAAACTAAAATCTTTTACTGATCCCAGTGTTTGAAATGTTAATGTTTAACAAAAGTGATGAATTAAATAGTTGTGTAGGCTGTTGTTCTGAAGTTTCAGAAAAATTACAAATGGAAAAGATTGTGTTTTGAGAGCTCAGATCAGGCCTGGGAGCACCATAGATTAACCTTTGCATTAACTGTGAGCCATATAGGTCAAAATCTTTATGGGTCTTGGGGGGAACAAACACAAATACAAACCGTACACACACAGACACTCATTTATACTCTAACAAACAGACAAAGTGCGTCTGGCAAAGTGAAATGTCAAGGAGATAAGTCAAATTGTTTAGTTGTTCCCGAGAGAGTAGAAACTGAAGCAGAGCAATTATCTTAATTGTATTCCAGTGGTGTTAATACCCATCATGCTTTGTCGCTGTATACCTGTTCTGTTATTCTCCGTCTCTCAGTGTTTCCTTCTGTATGCTAATCTGTTTCTGTGCCATTCTGTCATGTTGTATTTTTGGTTTATAACAGTCATTTGTAATTTCCCTACCATTACTTGGCTTTTGCACTTGATTTTATTCTTCTTGTTTCTTTCAGAGACTCTTTCTTTAGACCAAAAAAGTATTTTTTTAAAGTCTGTGTAGTAAGACTTTTGACCATCATTGTCTAGTTAACGTTTCCAGCTTGTCGGCCCACTTTAAGCAGCTTAAACGGTGACCAACCACAGTTCAGTTTGTGAACATCCTTGTCAAGTTTGTGTACATATGAAAGTGTTATGTGCCATTTAAGAGCAGAATAGACAATACCCCAAACGTAGGTTGTAATTTAGTTGATTTTGTTTTTCTATTCATCCAAAAATAATGACGATTATGTCACAGACTGAAAACTAATATATATATAGAAGTTGTTTTTCTTTGGGTTTTACATTTTCAGCCTCTGGTTTCTGCTGTCAGTCGTCCCTGCTGTACCTTTAAGAGAATTATTTGGAGGCATAGGGAGCACAACATGATGAATTCATTAAACATTGTCATTAATCTTAGGTTGCTGCTGAGTTATCTGAATAATTTATTTGCTGTAAGCTCTCCTCTGTGTTATTGTGTTGATTTAATTGCCATTCAGCCACAAATACAATATTCCTGATTGGTTTAATTCTGACATTATATTAGAATTGTCCACAGGTTGCTGTTCTTCTGATCCCAACAAAAGCACATGATGTAATAAAAGGATGTTTGCAGCTCAGCTTGGTGTTTATAGTGAGAACAAATGAACTTGTTTCACTTGCCGGGCTTATTCTTCAAGCCCTTTTCTCTGATGGCACGACCCCAATTAGCTTCCAGACGGTTCAGACGGCTCCTCAATGTTAAACACGAATTGCAGCAGATGCTGTTCTAGTTGTCACGTTGAGATGGAGCGCGAACGCACCAAACAAACATGTTTAGAATCAGGAAAATGCCAACAGTGATGAGAAACACTGCAGACTAACTGCAAATAGAAAGGAAAGATTTTAACATCTAAATTGTTCCTACTAGAGTAAATGGGGTGCAAATGAGGTGCTTGTGAAAGTTGCGTGCTGCCAGAGGAAAAAAGACTAGAAAATGTCTTGTAGAAAGTTTCAAATGTCAGAGATTTTGATTTAAACTCCAACATTTCGCTTTTCTTTCATTTGTATTTTTCCTAAGGGATTTGTGGGATGAAAATACAAGTAGCCTATAATTTATTTTTTAAAGTGTGACCAATAGTTGCCAGTAGTTAATCCCAAAACATTTATCCATTTTTTTTTTTTTTTTTATCATTTGCTTGTCTTAATGCTTTTCTTAAAGGAATATTTGACCCAAAATGAAAATTAGCAGGGAATGTTCTCACCCTCAGGCCATCCTAGATGTAAACGAGTTTGTTTCTTCATCGGATTCGGAGAAATTTAGCATTTAGCATCTCTTGCTCATCAATGGATCCTCTGCAATGAATGGGTGCCGTCGGAATGAGAGTTCAAACAGCTGATAAAAACATCACAAATCCAACAAATATTCCACAGGACTCCAGTTCATCAGTTAACATCTTGTGAAGCAAAAAGGAGCATGTTAATGATAAATCCATCATTAATAAGATTTTAACTTCAAAATGATTCGTTCTCTCAGTGATGCGTTTGAAGTGGTTAACAGTTCAGGGAATAACACTACTTTCATTTTGGTCTGTTGGTGGCACAAAGGTATTGTCTGGCTTCAATAGACTTGGGAAATACTACACCGGTCTGATGGACCATTTTTCTGGTGCTTTTGTGACATACTCCATTCATTGTAAGTGCATGGAAAAGTGCTGTCACGATCAAAGTTTTCTACAGAATCTTTCCTTTTATGTTCCACAGAAACAAGTAAGTCAAACAGGTTCGGCATGACGTGAGGGTGAGCAAATGATGACAGAATATTTATTTTTAAGTCAGCTTAGATATGAAAGCACACAATAAAATCCTCTTCTGGTGAAGTTGACTAGCTAAAACATCGGGCTGAACCAGGAGCAGTTTGTAACCTAAAATGTGTGATTGTAAATGCATGCAGTCTTTGGAGACAAAGTTCAATTCGAGACTTGAAATTTCACTAAAAGAAACTAGAGGAGACCACAAGTCTTATGAGCTTTCCGAATCTGTCTGCTCTCTCTAAAACACTGTCTATGCAGGGCTTTCATTACAGGAAGAGACACACACACATACACCTACATCCAGGAAGTGGTGTGATTGAATCATTGATCAATTTAATGGAGGCTCTGGACAACCGAAAGTGTCTTACTGCAGTCTTTCTCTCGTGTAGCATAGTGAGAATTGAGTAGTCAAATAGAGACCGATTTGTGAAGGATGTACTTATAGCACTGTTTTAAAAATGTATCATTCTAAGAAATATTCCTATATTCTAACTAGCATATTAGAATGATTTCTGAAGGATCGTGTGACTCTGAAGGCTGAAGTAAAGTTATTCAGCTTTAGAAATTCAGCTTTGCATCACCAAAATGGGTCCGTGTATCTTTTGGTCATTTGACTTTTTTATGTAATATTGTAGAAAATGAGAAAATGATTCCTTATGCTTTTTTTTCCGTTTTTTACACACACAAAAAACGAAAAACAAGAATTCTGCTTAATTTTTTGTCTTTTGTTAGAAAACGAATAAATGGCTTGAATATATGATTTCTACACGTGCACGGGAGTTAAACGCCCCTTTCTGCTGATTGGTCAGCCAAAGATCAAACCGTGCTGTCATCGGTTCTTCTGAAGTTCTGCACGGCAGAATGCTAGTCCTCTGCTGCTGCCGTTGTATCTTTTGTTCATCAAACAACCAGACTAATGAATGGCTCGACACAACCAGTACCAAGGCAGAGCCTGGGCTTTTTCTGTTTTGTTTGTACGCCCCTAGGGCTAGGCTTATTTATTTTAGCTTCAACATGTCCACACTTGTTTTAAAGCACTGAGGTCATCCAATCAGGTGCTTCTTGATGTTTCGAGAGCCTGGTTAAAAAGTAAAGGTGACCAAGCTTTTTCAGTGGTGAATTGAAATTTTATGTATAGTGTTCTTTAAGTAATAAATGAAAAGTTACAATGGAATTCACCCATTTTTCTGTTTAAAATGATCTGATCCAAAACTCAATCTGATCAAAATCAAGTTTTTTTTGTTGTTGTTTAGTTTCACCCCAAGAGACCGTATGCATGGAAGCCTGTTTTCACCACTGAATAATTAAAAAGGTAATTGCAACTTTTTCTTTCATATTTCTGACTTTTCCCTCACAATAGTTTACATCTCGCAATTTTCCTTTTCCTTTTTTAAGTTGACATCTCACAATTCTGAGAAATGAAGTCATAATTGTGAGATAGAACCTCGCCGTTCTGAATTTTAGTTTTTAGAATTGTGATATAAACTCAGTTGCGAGGAAAATAAAACTCAGAATTGCAGGATTTAAAGTTGTAATTCTGAAAAATAAAATCAGAATTGCAAGATGTAAACTTACAATTGTGACTTTTTTTCTTTATATAACGCAATTGTGAGTTAAGTCAGAATAGTGAGATATAAACTCGCAATTCAGAGAACACATCAGTCTTTTTTTCCCCCTCAGAATTGGATTCTATAAGTCGCAATTGTGAGTTTATTTCACACAATTCTGAGAAAAAAAGATTGCGAGAAGTTTCTCACAGAATTCGTACTTTTATAATTGAAATTATCGAGTTTGTCATGCTTTTCGGAGAAGTATTTTTAATTTTATTCAGTGCTGGAAACGGGCTTCCATATATATGTATAAAATGATTAGATATATATGTATTTGACATCTGAATAAAAATGTTCTTCATCCACCCCCACAGAAACACCCAGATCGTAAGCGAACTTCCACTAGACACTAATTAGACATACGAACAGTGCTCACACAACAACAGCACCAATTAATAGAGACCGCGGCCCTTCCACAGAAAACCGATTACAGTCATCATTATCTTAATTGCCTTGTGATGATGCAGGAAAAAATGCTGCAAATTCAGTTTATGCATTTATAAATACAACCAATTAGCAATTCAAACCTGTTGTTCGCCGTGATGTTTTAACAGGAGCAGAGGGGAAGTCATTAATTGTAATTTAGCACATTCTCGACATGGAATATGGTTCATTATCCAATTTCACATCACAAAATTCCTTTTTCAACTCATGGGAATGATAATGGCATCCTATTAATGGTCCTCTGGTAATTAAACAAGCTGATATGCAGATTGCTGTCTAATGGAGTTACTGTGGTAACCATTATCAGAATTAACCATCAGTGCATGCATGAATCAGTTTCAACATTGATTTGTTTTTCCAAGCAAATATCCGAGTTTAGTCGACTCTTGTGAACCGGTAGGAATATGCAAGTCTGTATGCTCCCATAGCCTCCACAATAGACCAGACTAATTTACCACAGTCCTGCTTAATGCATAATTGATATTCATGAGGTCTGTTCACGTTGCTTACCATTTTACTGAGGCTGCCAGGAGATATTATTTCCCTCCACTCAGACGAACAGCCTGATGTGCATTTGGGCTAAGACCCATCACAATGTAATTAATCCCTGTGGGTCTGAGAATCACTTTTAACGTTGTCTGATATGCCGTGTAGAGGATACTAGTTGTAGCAAAAAGAGTCATATCTGTAAATAAGTCAAAATTCATTAGCATTGAATGCATTTTTGGTTAGCATTGCTTTCATACTGTGAAAATGGATGGTGAGTGTGATGATTAAGCTCCAAAAAGATAACGGCTTAAAAGATAACCCACCCTTAACTGCCCCCACCAAGAAAAAGGCATTTGAAAAATTATTTGTTTGCTTTTCTTGTCTTCTTATGTCGCTAGTTTCCACACTCAACAGCCAATAAATTTTGTAATATCGGCCTCTACCAAATGGTTGAGATAAAATGCCAGAATTCATACACATACTATAAAAAATCTGAAAATGTGAACTATAATACTAATTTATTAAAAGAAAATCTAAATAAAATAGTTCTGTATATTGAATCTTTCTTTATTGAAGTATGCCATAAAATATTTCAGGTTCTAATTTAACACAGGAAATTATGTTTTCTTGTTTTTTTTAAACAATAAACAAAAATAAATAACAGAAATAACTCAAATTAACAAAACCAACATTCTGCATAAAAAAATAAAAAATAAAAAATAGCAAAAAATAGTAATATAACTGCATTTTATGCTTTTATGATTTAAGAAACATGTCGTCAAGTGTGGTAGTGAAACAGGATTTTATTTATTTCTTTTTGTAGTTAAATGAATATTTCTTTGTAAACCAGCAATGCTGTGCAGCAGTGTAAGTTTTGAGCCATTGGTATCCTTTGGCTCCTTCAAGGAAACTGTTTTTAGAGTGTTTTTGCCTTTTCTTCTTTTCTAACATGGAATCTTAGTAAAGGATGTGCTTGTTGAGGGAGCATCATCTTCATCCAGGGGACTCAAAAGGACTGTCACCAGCTACCTCTTCTCGTATGGGGTGATAATCCAGATCCTTCTATGTCAGTGGATCTCTAACCTCGCGATGAAGTACTCCCAGAGATCAGCATCAGAGTCCTTGAATTATGAATTCATTACATTTACATTAAAAGATATCTAAAGGTGGCAAAAATGAAATTCTCATTATATTAATGAAAAATATCAAGAAGCTGTGTCATATTCATAGCTATGAATGATCAGAAGTTTATATTTCTCAGCAAATTGTACATTCTGACTGCAGAAATGGATGATCTGAAAACATTTGGTCGAGCAGGCAGTTAATGGGTTGACTTCGGTTTTAACTTTACTCATTCAAAGCTATTGGATTGGTTTAGGAAAGTTTGAAATACACTGCAAGAGTCATATGGGCAATATTTAGAACCCAGTTCATTTTTAGACCCAAGTTTAATGTTTATATCTCTGATTGTGTGTTCTTCTAGAAGAAACGCCCTTTCATTTCATAGAAAAATGCAGATCAGATGTTCTGCTGAAAATCTGCTTTAGTGTTCTATGAATAAGTGAAATGATTGCCTCCCGCGCAGAGGTTCCTTTGGTTTTGAAAAATGAATATCCCGCTGACTGTGTTAGTAAATCCATTGAACTGCTGACCTGTGGACATTAGAAATGAAGCAGCAGTTTACTTGGTTTCCCGATCTGAGAAATCGCCTGGGCACTTGGCCACACCGAGAGTGAAACTGATTTACTCCTGCTGCTCAGACAATCCCTGAGGACCAGCAGGATGTAGAGCAGAACGACAGAGCAAAAAAACATCAAAATGGTTTGTACCGTGAAAAATGTGAGATGTTTGCAATTATAGTAGAGAAGAGAGCTTCTCTATGGAACCTCATGTGTGTCCACATCCTATTTCACCCCAAAACCAGAAGGAAACCTTTTATTAATTTGTATTATTTATATTTTTATATATAGGCCTTTATATTTTCATACATGGTGTTTTTTATTTATTTAAAAGATTAAACATAATAATGGCATATGATTATTTATTTTTTGCACGCACTTTAATATTAGGAGGTTAAGCTTGTTGTTATTACTGTCTTGCAAAAATTAAATAACGTCTCACCCATACACATTTGTAATATTGAAATGAAAATAATTTTCAGTGCATGGTAAAATGTGACCGCATATTTACAAACCATTTCAAATTGTGTGTATGCTATTTACTTCTACAGCATTACTTTATATGAGGATGCAATATGAGAAGTTATGTTTTTTCTGTAACAGTAATGGCAATTGTTGAGAATTCTGCCTAATTGTCATTTAAAGTAATAATGCCACAGAGCAGGGCTTTGTTTGTGGTGAAACATGACCTGTATTTTTTGACAGATGCACCAATGAAGGCGATGTTTGTGTTTTAATCACAGCTAGCTCTACGTCATCTGGTGGCTCAGGCTTTGGCCAAAACATCTTCATAGAAGGAATAATAAATTGGTCTGGATTCTCTCTCATCATGCCGCCATAGTGAGCCTTCTCATGCCTCCTTTGTTCAAGATGCACCCCCCCAGCTTTGGGGTTCATAAAATAAACCAGCAGTAGACTGGAAACGCTAGTTTCTGAGCTCTGTGTCAGACCAGTGATATACAGGTCTAGGTCTTTAGAAAAGGCTGCACATCTTTATTTCTTCACACTATAATTGAGTGTTATTACCACACAACAGGAAGATGGATCTTGCAACAGTGACATGCTATTCATCTTGCTGTGAAAAATCACTAACATGGAAGCAGTTTGTCTTATGTGTTATATCAAAACTAAAAGAATATGTCTGGGTTTGAGGCAAAATTCAAGCAAAATAAGAAGGTTTGCTATTAAAGCAGTTATTTAAACATTGAACATTGCGTATTATTACTGACCTTTTTACCAGTTTTAATGGATAAACTTTGGCTATTATTCATTGCACTTACATAAATGTAGTGAAAATGAATTAGATTTGAATTTTATGATTAAATCAGAATAGTAAACCACTGAAACTCACTAGAACATGCCTGTCAGCTTCTAGGATGATTATGACATGCTCCATGAATACCTAAAATCTGTTTTCTTTATCCGTACATGTGATTTTGTTTTTTTTTTCCCCCGCCGCATGGATGCAGAATCTGTTTGACGTCTGCCAGCAGCACTTATGTTCCAGTCTGATGGTTTTATAGTTCTCGCTGTCACATTCAGTGTTAACTTAGTGGCCCAAATCGAGAGCCTACCCACAGTTCTCTGAGGCTATACTGTAAAAAATCATTGTATTTTCAAGAGTAAAAATGCTGCTTAAAAAAAAAAAAATTGGTTACTGCAGAGTTTCCTTACAGTGGAAAAACTGTAATAAAACACTATTTACTATCACATAACAGCACTATTCATTTAATTTTAACAGTACAGAATATTTGCTTAATTTTATGTGGTTTAATATTTGTGAGAGCACATCCTGCTCTGGTAAATCTGGTACGTATCAGTTTCAAATGACTTCAGCAGGCTGTAATATAGTCCTAGAATCATGTATGCTTTTATGATTTTATGGCATTTTTGGAGCTTGATAACCCTGGTCACCATCCATTTTTCATTGTAAAGAAAGCATTCTGCAGAGGAAAGCAAGTCAAACAGAGATGCTAGTGTCTTTGAGAGAGATAGAGAGAATAGTTGCTTGATTTTGTAGCTGTTGGGTGCAAATGTTTTGTTGTAGAATAATATTTTACCCACATACTTTATATACACATACAGACTCCTACTCCCTTTTTTTCAGACCACCGGGTGTAGCATTAATCAGTATGTGTACAATCAGGCATAATCATTTCAATCAGACATCCCAGTGTTTATGCCGTTTGTTTACTCTGTTTGTTTACACTGATCACACTATATATGCTGCTCATCTCACATGAGTGCATTTAAAATCAGTCTCTGTTTGCCAACAGTCTTGAGTTGCACTGTCACATAGGATACTCTTGCCAGTGATGATTTTTTTTGTCACCTTCAAAGTACTGAAATATGTAAGTATAGACTGAACACAAACATGGAAAGATACAGTATGAAAGTTTTAACTCTTAATTATATTTGCATACACCAATGGATTGCCAAAGCTGACCAGAATTTTTTTTTAATTTTATCATAATGAAGGTTTTGCTGTTTTATTAACTTTAAGACAACAGTGTTTTTTAATACAATGATTTGACCATGCTCAAGGGACTTTTAGGTGCAACAGTATGCCTTAAGCATGGTAAAATCACAGTAAAGCACAGCGTCCCATAGCTTATTCTTTAAAAAACATTATCCAAGCAGCTTGAAATGGTTAATGGTCCAGAAAGATAGTGTTACATTTCCACTCTGATGACTGTTAAGTACTGACAAATGGCA